>NC_060138.1:893766806-894019306 GCF_021461385.2 Schistocerca piceifrons | reverse complement strand
ATAGCTGCATGGCAGTTAAGTGTACGGTTTCTATTCACTAGTCTAGGTCTGAAACAGATAAGTTATATTCGGAATTTTGATATCACCATCAACAGACACTGTGTGTTAATGACTTTTGTCCGTGGTACATTTATATTTCTTACTACACAGCATTGACGCAAACTGAGTATATAGGAATTATTTACAAGAGGTGAAACTAGCTTGATCTTACATCTTCTTGTGAAGACAGTAAACATTTCCCTTTCCAATGATGCTGGATGTAATAGTGTTTAGTTTTAGACCAACAACGTGAGACGTCTTATAAAATTTATTCTGAATATACAGTTGAACAAAAAATGAGGTTGGAGCAAAAACCATTCATCAGTTACTAAGCTGTAGTTTGACCACTTATGGAAGCGTATGACAATCTTCCAGTACCACTACGAGTATCATTTTTAGTATCGAAGGGAGAAAAATCCGTATGCAAGCAATGAGAAGAAAATCAGTTGTTCGTGTATGCGAGAGCTAGAGTACGAAGTTTGGTAAGCCGTTTAGGGCTCATGCCTACACTACCATTCAACTGATACAGATAATTAAACATGTGTCATGTGCTAAGTAAAAACAGTAATTTCTGTCACATGGATATAATTATTACTATAATAATGTTAATATATTAAAACTAAGTAGGTTAAAAGTAAGTCGAATGATTATATGCCAAGCACAAAACTCGTTGGAACGAGTTGGTTTTGAAGCAGCGTATATAAGAATCTTACTAGTAAAAGACATAGCTTAGTGGAACACGCACTGCAATATTCAGGAAGATTAATGTAGCAGCGAAAGAAGCAGTGGAGGGGAAGTTTTGTAGGCATGGACGAAGTGCTACTGACGACATTGGAAGAACGAGATTTGCACAGATGAAAGTTTCAGATCAGATGTAAAGAGATAGAGGTCGTGATGAAAACATTATAAGCCATGGCATAACAATAAAAGCGAAGATAAATATTATTATTCTGTACTAAAACGAGTGATCCATTTTTCTCACGCAGATGATACAGAGTTTCCACATACTACAAGAACCAGACTTCCACGATTGACTGACACTAACTGTTCAGTACTTTTTAAAAATCTTGGTATGAAATAAATTTTGGGGCCTAATTCTGTTTGTTTCACCTCTGAAAATCTTAACGGAAAGCAGTAGGAATGCATTACAAAATGCATCGATTCAACAGAATTGCTAATATCTGATATAATAGATCTCACTCCATCCATATGTAGGTGATGATTCTTAGCCCATAGCATGATATACGAATTTTTGATTGACAGAAAGACACATAAAGTGATAAACAAATAAGTTTAGAGTGTCTTCAGTTTATAAAGAAATATGCTCTTATATATTTATTTTAACATTGTTTCTCGCGTATCCATTAGGAATTGTTTCCTGTAACTCCATGTAAAATTTAGCTACTGGAACGAAAATCTATGTAGAAGTCGAAGGTTGCTCACAACGTTTCTAGACTTAGCACGTGCATTATACGTGAAAGAGTTAATTTCCTATTAATTTTGAAGAGTAAACCTTCATTGAAATGGGCCTTACAACTCATAACAAATGAGAACGAGATTCCTAAACCGATATGCGTCAAGTAAAGTGGGGGCATACCCTTTTTCAGTAAAAGTCGAGTTAATCTTGCGGGTGGTTTACAAACTCCTACTGGTACGCTATTTTCGATATTTCTAGACGTGAAAACGAGGCGGGCTCGTCCAATCACCTTGACAGCCCTTGACATGGCCCTCACGAAAGCAGACGGATTGTGCGGAATATGGGGTCGCTTGCAGATGACAGGTACTTACCGTCGCCCGTGGAGCGTCCCGGTAAGAAGAGAACGAAAACACTCATCGCAAAAAATGTGAAAACAGGCTAGTTCCGAAAAAAAGCAGAAGATCTGGGATCCAGTGAAATAAAAACCATCTAAAAACATACCACCTGAAAAATAATGCCATCAGGGTTTAAAGACGATAATGCAATTCACCATATATTGTATGCATCATAGTGTTGATATTTTCTTGTGAAATAACGTCGCAAAAGAGAAGTTTCATTGTGCCTATATATTCGTTATATCCTACATTACCTTTAATCCTATGAGTTAAGAATATATTGCACACTGGTAATACAGTTTCAAAACTTATTCCTTTCCAACCTTATCATGTTAATGAGCATCTCTGTAAGTATTTTATAAGTTGCAGTGGCTCGATATGTGCTCCGCGTGGCACTCAGCAAATATCGAAACGATATTCGTACGCTTCCCACACGTCGAGCAACATGTCGTTGATGATGGACTCTATCACAATGCGATTACTTGTCGCAGCAGTGCCAAGGACTGTGACAGAGGTGGGGAAAACACTTATGTTCTTCAGAATGAGATCTTCATTCTGCAGCGGAGTGTGTGCTGATATGAAACTTCCTGGTAGGTTAAAACCGTGTGCCGGACTGAGACTCGAACTCGGGACCTTTGCCACTCGCGGGCAAGTGCTCTACCAACCGAGCAACTCAAGCACTTGCCCTCGAAAGGCAAAGGTCCTGAGTTCTTGTCTCGGCCCGGCACACAGTTTTAATCCGCCAGGAAGTTTCACTTTAGCTCTTAGACGTAAAGAATCGCATGTGGTTAAGCTGGTCAACATGGTGGCCACCTGCACCACACTCCATTACAGCACATCCACAGGGAGCAATCGTCCGGTGGGTAGATATGTCTTTAGATTTCCCTGTACAGCCAAGTTGAAGTGAGTGGGTACACTGTCTTGTTGCATGATGAAGTTATTGAAGTCTTCTTGCAGTTAAGGCAGAAGCCACAAAGAAAGCATGTTGAGGTAGCAAACGTCTGTGACGGTTTTCTCCGTGAAAGAGAGAGAAAAAAAGAAAAGGCCCTAAATCTTCTCCCTCGACATTGCGACATTAGGGAGTCTCGTTCATATTCGACATAGAAATGTGCGTTTCCGCTTTCCCAAAAACGAAAATTGCGTATATGAGCTTAATTGTCACTGTAAAAAGTTGCTTCGTCACTAAAAATTAATCTTTTTGTCGTGTCGTTGTCTTTGTCTGTCCCTGACACCACCTCAGTACAGAGGTTACAATGAGCAGCATTATCTCCTGGAGTGAGCGCTTGTACCAACTGCAGTCTGTTCGATTTTGTTCACGCAGGTTTTTGGAAACGGTTTTTGGTGGGATCTGCAACTCTAGACTTGCTCGACGTGCTGATTTCTGTGGCCATTGCTGGAATTCTGCTCGACCGCGACCATTTTGCTTCGACAGAGGAGGACGACCAGGACGTTTTCCTTTGCAAATACAGCCCTTCTCTTCAAACTGTCCATACCACGCGTAAGTGGAGACTCTGCTGCGTGGATTCTGGTGGGAGTGTGTGCGAAATGCTTGTTGAACAGCAGTTACCGACTCCTTTTTCATTAACTGAAGGACACAACGAGCTCTTCTGTTGCCGTCTTGTACACTAGCACTCCTTGGCGCAACAGTCTGCAACAAAAAAATTACTGCACTGCAGTGTCTGAGACACTGAGCTGATGATTAACTGCAGCATCGAATTAAGAATGAACTAGCAAACGGTGATTATGGTTCCGCACCGGCTGTACAATATTTCAGAACAAATGAAAGTTTGTGACGGACCGCTACTCGAACCCAAATTTCCCGCCTGTCGTGACCCCTCACCTTGACTTCAGCTATCCGAGCGTACTTCTAAACGAGAAATGTGGAAGTGTGCTCTGACAGCCGAAGTTGTTCAGCAACCGCTCGTCACAACGGAGAAATTTGCATTCGAATACCGGTCTAGTAGCAAAATTCCATTTATTTAAATATTCTACAGCTAATGCGGACCCTAATCGCAGTTTGCGAAATAGTTCTTAAAAGAATTGTGTCTATAAGTAAACTATACTTCCAGAAATATTCATTAATATGTTTAGGCTTAAAGCAAATTATTTGCACCGTCTGGTTTTTAAGAAGTTTTGAAAATGTGAAGTTCTTCTGCGCTCAGATTGTGTAATCAAACAAAAATTATTAACTCAGACATTAAGGCTTGAGAAACCTGCAGCTGCACAGTATCACAAGGTAACGAAGTATTTGAGCCGTGAAACATAGATACACTTTATTTTTGTGTGAAACGGAGACGTAATCAGAAGCGGAAGAAGGAAATTGAAAACAGAAAGAAAGAACAGAACTACTGTTCAAGTGGCAAGACTAATTGTAAATGGGTCACTACATGTGAAACTGTTCCAGCTGCAAAGGCAACAATCGAGCCCCTCATGTAAATGGTCCAGCTTTAAATCTCTACTGAAGCAACGCGTTATATTCTTATTCAGATCGTATGAACAAACAAAGAGTACCACGTCATTTAGTCCTAGAGGTCCGTGAGAAATTACCGTCCTGGAATTGAATTGCAACAACTGTGTACAATATACACTGTAGCGTCAAAAAAACTGGCACAGGCATACGTATTGAAATACAGACATATGTAAACAGGCGGATAAGGCGCTGCGGTCGGCAACGCCTATATAAAACAATAAGTGTCTTGAGCAATTGTTAGATCGGTTACTTTTCTGCAATGGCAGGTTATCAAGATTCAAGTGAGTTTGAACTTGGTGTTACAGACAGCGCACGAGCGACGGGACATGGCATCTCCGAGGTAGCGATAAGGTGAGCGTTTTCCCGTACGACCATTTCACGAGTGTACCGTGAATGTCGCTAATCTAGTAAAACATCAAATCTCCGACGTCACTGCGGCCGGAAAAAGGTCCTGCAAGAACGGAACCAACGTCGACTGGAGAGAATCGTTCAACGTGACAGAAGTGCAACCCTTCCGCAAATTGCTGCAGATTTCAATGCTTGCCGTTAACAAGTGTCCGCGTGCGAACCATTTATCGAAACGTCAACAATATGGGCTTTCGGAGGTGAAGCCCCACGCGTGTACCCTTATGACAGTACAACACAAAACTTTACGCCTCAGCTGTGCTCGTCAATACCGACATTGGACTGTTGATGACTGGATACATGTTGCCTGGTCGGATGAGACTCGTTTCAAAATGTATCGACCGGATGGACGTGTTCGGGTATGGAGACAACCTCATGAATCCACAGACCCTGCGTGTCAGCAGGGGACTGTTCCAGCTGGTGGAGACTCTTTATGGGACGCCTGATACGTCTATATATGATTCTGACAGGTGACACGTACGTAAGCATCCTGTCTGATCACCCGCATCCATTCAAGAATTGCTACAGAGTGGTTCCATGAACACTCTTCTGAGTTTAAATACTTCCGCTGGCCACCAAACTCCGCAGGTATGAACATTATTGAGCATATCTGGGATGCCTTGGAACGTGCTGTTCGGAAGAGGTTTTCCCCGTGTTGTATTGTGACGGACAGCCCTGCAGCATTCATGGTGTCAGTTTCCTCCACCACTACCTTAGATATTAGTCGAGTCCATGCCTCGTCGTGTTGTGACACTTCTGCGGGCTTGCGGGGCCCTACACGATTTTAGGCAGGTGCACCAATTTCTGTTGCTCTTCAGCGTAGTTTGTGTAGTGATGCACTGGTCGTGCTATGGTACTGTGGTTGACAAATGGACAGTCTCGCAATGAATTAAGACATAAAGGTAAATACTGGACGCTCGTATATTAAAGGAAAGAATTTGCAAACTCCTCACACATAGGATGCCCCATACTGAAAGTTTCGCTCCGAAACGGTGCATCCGAAACTTTTAGGGAAATGTCTCTTAAGCACGTAGACAAGGACGAACAACATGATTAAATTAAGTTAGAATTGGGAGTAAAATGGTGAAGATGAGATAGGCTTCACAATTTAAACAGGAAACTTGAAAAAATTCTTAATGTGATTTGACGAAAAGGTCTTAAAACTGAATTTTTTCATCTGACGTAGAATTATAAATTGCATGAGATCTAATAAATTCTGTTTTAACTTTTACTTTCTCTGTAAATTATTTATGGTAACCCCTACCTACGCGAATGCAGAGAAAACGTAAGACCGTTAGTTTACAACTCTGTATATTGTTTTCAGGTGAAAAATTATAAACTTCATCCAGTCATAAGTACGATTTACATTAACGTTTCACCGAAGGAAAAATCCCATGTTCAATAGAGGCTGCAGTACACAACAGTAAGAAGTAAGAAGCATGTTATATGAGCTACTTCTCTAAAACACTATCCGTCTAAAAATATTCAGACACGTATAAGTGGACATTAATGTAAGGAGTGCATTCAGAAACGTATAAGTGGACATTAATGTAAGGAGTACCTAACCTTCGTCTTCATGGCAGCTTGGACTCTGCCGGGGACACTTTCAATGAGGCGTCTGAATGTCTGTGGAGGAAGACAGCCAACTTTTCCTCAGTAGTAGAAAACAAATAAGATAGTGATGCTGGGTGCCAGCGTCTGGAGGGAAGTTGGCGTTCCAGCGTATCCAAAGATGATCCAGTGGGTTCAGGTCGGGTCTATGGAACGGCCAGCCCATTTAAGAATGTCACTGTCCACAAAACATTGCGTCACACGTTCTGCTTTATGATAGGGTGCCTTATGAAGATGTGCTCGACCCTGGTACTCCATTCTTTTTAACTTCTTACGCACGGTCATTGTGTTAGCTGGACAGGTGGTAGAACTTTGGAACACATGAGTAATTCTCTCTACTGATTTCATGCGATTTTTTACAACTTCCCTTGGTTTACCTGTGGTTGGTCTTTTGCGTTTCCACTTCACATTCCTATTACCAGCAGTTCACTTCGTCAGTATTAGAAGGGTGAAAATGTGCCTGATTGATTTGTTACTCTGGTGGCATCCGATAACTAGTGCACGTTCGAAGTCACAGAGCTGTTCTGACTGACTCACTCTGCAACCACTGTTTCTCTACTCACAACACAATACTCCACGCCTCCTTTTGAAGTGGAGGGGGCTTCTCTCTTGATCTGTAGTGGTGAATTCAGCATTACTTAGACATGTCCAGGTACCTTTGATCAGATAGTTTATGTATATGTGCTCCCTCAATGAGAAGGGCTCGAGCTTAAATAACAAATGAACGGTATTTTTATCTGGATTTCTAAAACTGGAGAGCTAATTAAGGTGTTTTGCATTACATTTACGACTGCTATTGCGAAGTAAGTTGGTTATTATTGACACCAATCTAAAAGTAAGCAATTATTACAAACAGTCACAATTTCTTAATCCATCAGCCACGTACTCAAACTCTCTGTTCAGTATTTAATGGTATTTTCATAGTGGAATGGGATACAGATTCATATATTTGGGTTTGTAAACGAAAATATTTTTGTAATTATGTAAGCTTACACGTTACTCACTTCCCCAGACTAGTTTTTTGTATTTAGTATTCAGGTTTCAGCTGAAAAGTAAAAAGAAACCTATCCATGATTAATCATTTGTTTCGCAAAAAGAGTCTTTTGTTTAGGAGTTACACTGCCGAAAAAGTTCCATCCTCTAGGACTGTGTTCAAAGGCAGAAGGGTACAATATATATACAATGGCTCTGAGCACTATGGGACTTAACATCTATGGTCATCAGTCCCCTAGAACTTAGAACTGCTTAAACCTAACTAACCTAAGGACATCACACAACACCCAGTCATCACGAGGCAGAGAAAAATCCCTGACCCCGCCGGGAATCGAACCCGGGAACCCGGGCGTGGGAAGCGAGAACGCTACCGCACAATATATATACACTGAAGCGCCAAAGAAACAAGTACAGGCATGCGTATTCAAATACAGAGATATGTAAACAGACAGAATACGGTGATACGGTGGTAACGCCTATATAAGACGACAAGTGTCTGGCGCAGTTGTTAGATCGATTACTGCTGCTACAACGACACTTTATCAAGATTTGAGTGAGTTTGAACGTGGTGTTATAGTCGGCGCACGAGCGATAGGACACAGCGTCTCCAAGATAGTGATAAAGTGGGGAGTTTCCCATCCTATAGTTTCACGAGTACCGTGAATATCAGGAATCCAGTAAAACATCAAATCTCCGACATCGCTGCGGCCGGGAAAAGGTCCTGCAGGAAAAGGACCAACAACGACCAAAGAGAATCATTCAGCGTGACACAAGTGAAAACCTTCGGCACATTGCTGCGGATTTCAGTGGTGGACCATAACAAGTGTTATCGTGCGAACCATTCAACGAAACATTATCGATTTGGGCTTTCCGAGCCGAACGCCCACTCGTTTGCCCTTGATGACTGTACGACAAAAAGCTTTACGCCTCTCCTGGGCCCGTCAACTACCGAATGGGACTGTTGATGATTGGAAACATGCTGCCCAGTCGGATAACACTCGTTTCAAATTGTTTCGAGCGGATGGACGTTACGGGTATCGAGACAACCTCATTAATCCACAGATTCTGCATGTCAGCAGTGGCTGTTCAAGCTGGTGGAGGCTTTGCAATGGTGTGGGGAGTGTGCAGTTGGAGTGTTATAGGACCCCTGATACGTCTAGATACGACTGTGACAGGTGACACGCGCATAAGCATCCTGTGCGATTAGCTGCATCCATTCATGTCCATTGCGCATTCCTACGGACTTGGGCAATTCCAGCAAGACAATGCGATACCCCAAACTTCCAGAATTGCTGCAGAGTGGTTCCAAGAACACTCTTCTGACCTTCTGGTGAAAACTTCCAAATTTCGTTACAGTTCTCCGAATGTTATCTACGAAAAGTGCGAAGTGATGCGGGATATCTGTACAAAAATTTTTTAACGAAGAAGTATCGTTTACAAACGATAGGCAAGCCATTCTCCGCAATGTGGCCTAATCGTCAATTGAAAATCCATGCTGACTCAAAGAAGTGCATAAAAAGAACGCTCCTGGAGTCTGTCAACGATTCTGCTTGTTCTTCAAGACCCGCATCATTGGTCCCTGCTTCATTGATGGGAAGCTAAATGTATTCAAGTACTCAAGTTCCTAAGATATGTTACCGCCGCACTTACTGGAAGGCATGCCGCTGGACAAAGGCAATAAGTGTGATACGAACATGACGGATGTTCCTCCCATACCCCCTTTGTAACGACAGACTCCGTTAAGAGAACACCTGGAGAACACTTCAGCGGTCGTTTAGGAAACGCAGCCCGCAGCTCGTGGTCGTGCGGTAGCGTTCTCGCTTCCCGCGCCCGGGTTCCCGGGTTCGATTCCCGGCGGGGTCAGGGATTTTCTCTGCCTCGTGATGGCTGGGTGTTGTGTGATGTCCCTAGGTTAGTTAGGTTTAAGTGGTTCTGCGTTCTAGGGGACTGATGACCATAGATGTTAAGTCCCATAGTGCTCAGAGCCATTTGAACCATTTTTTAGGAAACGCAAAATGATCTGCACAGTCACCAAACTTACCACTTCTATACTTTTATATGTGGCAAAAATTAAAATAAGAGTTTTATTAAGAACACCAACGATTCTCGAATGCATTAAATGCCCTATAACCTGTGTCTATTCTGCCGTTAGCTCCATACGAAGTTCACAGTGTAATATTTTTTCTCTAGAATCCCTTTACGACATGTAACAACGCTTAAGGTCAACAGTTTGAACACTTGGAATGACATCCATGACAATAAACACACGAAACGCATCTGAGTCACGTGTTCCCTTGCATTTGATATAACATGGCACACGTTTGTGGAACCATTTCTCCTGACGGTGGAAAAGTGGTTACTATTTGATCGAGTCTCATAAGTGTGATGTCGTTGAAGTTCTCTTAGAAACTTCTTTAAAATGTCACAAAGGAGAATTATACTGTTTCATTAGAAGGTGTCGTAATTTGGCGACTATAAGCGATAAAAATTCTAGTGAACATCAGAGAATTTGCCATATTGCCCACTGTAGCTTAACGAAAACCACACCTCGATATATTTATTTGTTCTGGATATATTCGTGGTGGCTTGTCTTAGTTACCATACCCTGTATGTTGATGTGACTGTTTGGGCACGCTTAACTGCGGCGTATGTGAGGTCGGACAGAGGTATCATATACACTTAAAATGGTGAAGTACTTGTCACCTCACATGTCCATAAAACTTCCATGTCCTTGAAGGGGTTATATTTTTTTTCTGTGGTGTATAAGGGATACGTGTAAACAGAAACGATAGCATATTTATGCCTTTGAGGAATATTGTGTGAACGGAAACTGATACTCAGTAATTTATTAACTTGGGGAACTTAGAAATCAGTTAATCGAGCAAATGGCAACTTTGTTGATGTAAGATTCGGAAACTATGAAATATAATCTGTTTTAAGTTACACTGATCAACAAATTTTTTGCAACTTTCAGTTACATAAGATTTCTTTTACTGACTCTTAATGATTATGATCTGCGGATTTCAAATTTGAAATCGGTTTTGCTGTCCATTGCTGACCTCATGTTGTTGACACAATTGTGATATTGTATCTTTTTTTTCCTTTAGATCTGATCTTATTTCTACATCTACATCCATACTCCGCAAGTCACCTGACGGTGTGTGGCGGAGGGTACCTTGAGTACCTCTATCGGTTCTCCCTTCTGTTCCAGTCTCGTATTGTTCGTGGAAAGAAGGATTGTCGGTATGCCTCTGTGTGGGCTCTAATCTCTCTGATTTTATCCTCATGGTCTCTTCGCGAGATATACGTAGGAGGGAGCAATATAGTGCTTGACTCCTCGGTGAAGGTATGTTCTCGAAACTTCAACAAAAGCCCGTACCGAGCTACTGAGCGTCTCTCCTGTAGAGTCTTACACTGGAGTTTATCTATCATTTCCGTAACGCTTTCGCGATTACTAAATGATCCCGTAACGAAGCGCGCTGTTTTCCACAGGATCTTCTCTATCTCTTCTATCAACCCTATCTAGTACGGATCCCACACTGCTGAGCAGTATTCAAGCAGTGGGCGAACAAGCGTACTGTAACCTACTTCCTTTTGTTTTCGGATTGCATTTCCTTAGGACTCTTCCAATGAATCTCAGTCTGGCATCTGCTTTACCGACGATCAACTTTATATGATCATTCCATTTTAAATCACTCCTAATGCGTACTCCCAGATAATTTATGGAATTAACTGCTTCCAGTTGCTGACCTGCTATATTGTAGCTAAATCATAAGGGATCTTTCTTTCTATGTATACGCACCACATTACACTTGTCTACATTGAGATTCAATTGCAATTCCCTGAACCATGCGTCAATTCGCTGCAGATCCTCCTGCATTTCCGTACAATTTTCCATTGTTACAACCTCTCGATATACCACAGCATCATCCGCAAAAAGCCTCAGTGAACTTCCGATGTCATCCACAAGGTCATTTATATATATTGTGAATAGCAACGGTCCTACGACACTCCCCTACGGCACACCTGAAATCACTCTCACTTCGGAAGACTTCTCTGCATTTAGAATGACATGCTGCGTTCTGTTATCTAGGAACTCTTCAATCCAATCACACAATTGGCCTGATAGTCCATATGCTCTTACTTTGTTCATTAAACGACTGTGGGGAACTGTATCGAACGCCTTGCGGAAGCCAAGAAACACGGCATCTACCTGGGAACCCGTGTCTATGGCCCTCTGAGTCTCGTGGACAAATAGCGCGAGCTGGGTTTCACACGATCGTCTTTTTCGAAACCCATGCTGATTCCTACAGAGTAGATTTCCAGTCTCCAGAAAAGTCATTATACTCGAACGTAATACGTGTTCCAAAATTCTACAACTGATCGACGTTAGAGATATAGGTTATAGTTCTGCACATTTGTTCGACGTCCCTTCTTGAAAACGGGGATGACTTGTGCCCTTTTCCAATCCTTTGGAACGCTACGCTCTTGCCGGCCGAAGTGGCCGTGCGGTTAAAGGCGCTGCAGTCTGGAACCGCAAGACCGCTACTGTCGCAGGTTCGAATCCTGCCTCGGGCATGGATGTTTGTGATGTCCTTAGGTTAGTTAGGTTTAACTAGTTCTAAGTTCTAGGGGACTAATGACCTCAGCAGTTGAGTCCCATAGTGCTCAGAGCCATTTGAGCTACGCTCTTCTAGAGACCTACGGTACACCGCTTCAAGAAGGGGGGCAAGATCCTTCGCGTATTCTGTGTAAAATCGAACTGGTATCCCATCAGGTCCAGCGGCCTTTCCTCTTTTGAGCGATTTTAATTGTTGCTCCATCTCTCTGTCGTCTATTTCGATATCTACCATTTTGTCATCTGTGCGACAATCTAGAGAAAGAACTACAGTGCAGACTTCCTCTGTGAAACAGCTTTGGAAAAAGACATTTAGTATTTCGGCCTTTAGTCTGTCATCCTCTGTTTCAGTACAATTTTGGTCACAGAGTGTCTGGAAATTTTGTTTTGATCCACCTGCCGCTTTGACATAAGACCAAAATTTCTTAGTATTCATTGAACGCCTCTCGCATAGCCCTCCTCACACTGCCGTTCGCTTCGCGTAATTTTTGTTTGTCTGCAAGGCTTTGGCTATGTTTATGTTTGCTGTGAAGTTCCCTTTGCTTCCACAGCAGTTTTCTCACTCGGTTGTTGTACCACGGTGGCTCTTTTCCATCTCCTACGATCTTGCTTGGCAGATACTCATCTAACGCATATTGTACGATGGTTTTGAACTTTGTTCACTGATCCTCAACACTATCTGTACTCGAGACAAAACTTTGGTGTTGAGCCGTCAGGTACTCTGAAATCTGCTTTTTGTCACTTTTGCTAAAAAGTCTTCCTACCTTTTTTAATATTTCTATTTACGGCTCAAATCATCGATGCAGTAAACGCTTTATGATCGCTGATTCCCTTTTCTGCGTTAACTGTTTCAAATAGTTCGGGTCTGTTTGTCACCAGAAGGTCTAATATGTTATCGCCACGAGTCGGTTCTCTGTTTAACTGCTCAAGGTAGTTTTCAGATACAGCACTTTAAAAACATTTCACTGGATTGTTTGTCCCTGCCACTCGTTATGATTGTTTGAGTCTCCCAGTCTATATCCGGCAAATTAAAATCTCGACCCAGAACTGTAACATGGTGGGGAAATCTACTCGAAATATTCTCCAAATTATCATTCAGGTGCTCAGCCACAACAGATGCTGAGCCAGGGGGCCTATAGAGACATCCAATTACCATGTCTGCGCCTGCTTTAACCGTGACCTTCACCCGAATTATTTCACATTTCCGATCTCCGTCAATTTCCTTCGATACTATTGCACTTCTTATCGCTATAAACACGCCTCCCCCTTCACTGTCCAGCCTGTCTCTGCGGTATATATTCCAGTCTGAGTTTAGAATTTCCTTACTGTTTACATCTGGTTTCAGCCAACTTTCTGTCCCTGGTACTATGTGGGCATTGTGACCGTTTATTAATGAGAGCAGTTCTGGGACCTTTCTACAGACGCTCATGCAGTTTACTATTAGCACATTAATATTGTTATTCCCTGTTGCATTTTGCCTACTCCTACCTTGCCGCGTCTCAGGAGGCGTCTTGTCGGGCCTAGGGAGGGAATTCTCTAACCTAAAAAACCCACATGTTCACTCCACACATACTCCGCTACCCTTGTAGCCGCTTCCTGCGTGTAGTGCACGCCTGACCTATTCAGGGGGACCCTACATTTCTCCACCCGACACCGGAGTCAAGAAATTTGCACCCCAGATCCCCGCAGAAACGTCTGAGCCTCTGGTTTAAGCCTTCCACTCGGCTCCAAACCAGAGGACCGCGATCGGTTCTGGGAACGATACTACAAATAGTTAGCTCAGATTCCACCCCGCGAGCGAGGCTTTCCGCCTTCACCAACTCCGCCAAGACCTCTGAACCCAGGGGGACTGATGACCTTCTCTGTTTAGTCCCCCTTCAACATCCCAACAACCAACCTCTGAACCCAGACGGCAGGAGTCATTGGTGCCGACATGAGCAACAATTTGCAGTCGGGTGCACCCAGTGCTCTCTATCGCCGCCGGTAGGGCCTACTCCACATCCCGGATGAGACCACCCGGAGAGCAGACAGAGTGAACACTGGCCTTCTTCCCCGACCTTTCCGCTATTTCCCTAAGGGGCTCCATCACCCGCCTAACGTTGGAGTTCCCAATGACTAATAAACCCCTCCCCCTCCCCCCCCCCCCCCCTGTGCCTGCTCGGACCTTGCTGAAGGAGCGGCCACACTTCATTACGACTACGAAGAGGTGGCCATATTACAATCTTCCAGAGAGTTAATGTTACATTTCTGGATACCTACATCCTTATTCGTTAAAGGCTCAATGTAACATCCTTCGTGAGATAAGCTTATAAAGGGTACTTTTGGCATACTCTTGGCGAAAAAGATGAAATATGGGCCCCACATGTTATATGTCACGACTGTGAGGAAATACTACGTGACTGGACGAAAGGAAAGCGCAAGGATTTACCTTTCGGAATCCCCACGTCCTGGCGATAACCGCTTGATCACACAAGTGTCTGTAGTTTTTTTACCGTTCATATAAAGGTAGATGGTGAGAAAAACAGACATACAATATGATATCATAACATCTCATCAGCAATCAGATCTGCTATGCACGCTGAAGAGCTCCCACATACAGGATTTATACATTTAATTTACTCCATCTGCAGATACAGATAGCAACGGAGACAGGGAGACAGTTGAAGAAAGCCGCTTTGACGTGCATTCCTTTAATCTTTCACAGATCTCAACTTATCAGTTTAACGAGTCTACGCAGAATGACCTTACGCGTCATTTGCTTCCCTCCAAATTCGCAGTTGAAATTTTAGCGTCTAGAGTGCAATAAAAATGTGTTCTGTGTAATACTGTAATAGTGCCATATTACCGAAAGCGGGAAGGAGTTTTTCTTTCATATTTTACAGATGTAAATAAATTTGTTTGTTGGCATAATATCTCAGTTCAAATGGCTCTGAGCACTATGAGACGTTATATCTGAAGTCATCAGTCCCCTAGAACTTAGAAAACTACTTAAACCTAACTAACCTAAGGACATCACACAGATCCACGCCCGAGGCAGGATTCGAACCTGCCACCGTAGTATCTCAGTTCTTCTCCAGGAATTAGGGATTACATTGTGCAGTTCTGATGACTGGGGTTTATTTGTAGTCAGTTCAAAACGTAGACTGAAGGTCGTTCTACTACATAACGGAAATGTGTGTGCATCTGTTCCATTTGGTCACTAGTGTATTTACGAGTGCATAATGACAAGGAGAATGTGATTCATCTGCTAAACACCAAGACCACAACTGGACAATTCGCATGGAGCTCAATACGGTGAATTTGCTGCTATGCCAAAACAGAGCATTGACAATGTACCACGCTTTGTTTGTGTGTGGGACAGCCGAGCACGAGACAGGCTCTGGGACCTGAAGGAGTGGGTCATAAGTGAGGCTCTTCAAGCCGGTAGGCAAAATGTTGTCAACAACCCAGTTGCCAGTCCATAACAGAGTGGATTTGATTCAAAAGTTTGTTAAAGTATTAGATAAAGACAATGAAGGCTGCCAACATATAGTCAGTGCCTGATGTATTTAACAAGAAGATCAAGGCTGGAGTTTTAAATGGACCGTAGATTCTGGTATTTGTACAAGATAAAGAATTTATCACAAAGATGAGCATCGAAGAAAGGGCGCAAGGGTGTCATTAGTGGTTGTTGTGTAAATCTTTCTTTGAACTAAAGAGTCAGTTAACTACGAAAGTCTCATAGCTAAGACGATGTAATTATTTCATGTCCTGGGATGTAACTCCATTTCCTACACGCCATCCTTATAAACTTCCTGACAACTTAGGAGACGTCAGGAGCGAGAAATGCCAAGGGTTCCGCCAGGACCTCAAGATTGTGAAAGAGCGCTATCAAAGGAGACAGGACAGAAGTATGATGGCAGATTATTGCTCGCGTATTGAACCAGATTTCCCTGAGGTATTCCTCAAACGGAAGAGCTTGAAATTAGAATTTCTGCCTCAATACATAGCGATAATTAAATATACAAGGTATTAGTTATGAGTAATTTTTATCTGTAACCCTCTTTACGTTGGTATGCGATTCAGTTTGTACTACTGGACAGATTTATAATGTGTTTACATTTAATTCGTATTTGATTCACCAGTATCGTTCAATGAGTAATGCAAAACATTTTTTTCTCACCAAATTTCGCCTGAAAAAACGAGCAAATTTGATGTGGGACATCGTGCAACATTCCTGCGTCAGCCCTTCTAGTTTTATGAATTACGTTGCGACGCTGTACGTTGTCGCCTGTAACGAAAATGAGTCCCAAGGAGAGTTTTGGTGGAAAACCAGAGTGTCCCAGACATTCATAGGCACTTCCAGAATGTCTACGGAGACCTGGCAGTAAACAAAAGCACGTTAAGTTGTTGAGCGAGAGGTCTATCATCATCGCAACAAGGTCGCGCCAACCTGTCCGACCTCCAGCGTGCCGGCCGGCTCCACACAACTGAGACTCCTGCAGTGTTGGAACATGCGGACACTGTCAGTCAATGACAGATCACAATGAAACACCTCGCTGCATAATTGGACGTCTCTATTGGTAATGCTGTCACACTCGTCCACCAGTTGGGGTACTCAAAGGTGTGTGCCCACTGTGTTCCCCGCCACCTAAAAGAAAAAAAAAAAATTGTTCAAATGGCTCTGGGCACTATGGGACTCAACTTCTGAGGTTATCAGTCCCCTAGAACTTAGAACTACTTAAACCTAACTAACCTAAGGACATCACACACATCCATGCCCGAGGCAGGATTCGAACCCGCGACCGTAGCGGTCTCGCGGTTCCAGACTGTAGCGCCTAGAAACGCAAGGCCACTGCGGCCGGCGCCTAAAAGAAAACCATAAAGAACAACGAAGGACCATCTGTGTGGAACTGCTTGCGCGTTACGAGGCTGATCGTGACAATTTTTTGTCGAACATTTTCACACGCTTTGAAATATGGGTTCATCGCATCGAACCGAAAACAAAATGGCAATCCATGGAGTGGCGTCACACCACCTCTCTTCTGGAGACAAAATTGCAAGTCGATAAACTCATGGTGACGGTCTCGTTGGACTCTGAAGGGGTTTCCATGTTTGATGTCCTCCCTCACAGTGCAACGAGCAGTTTTGCAGTGTATTGTGCTATCCTCAAGAAACTGAAAAAATGACTTCAGGCCGTTCGCCGCCACAAAAATCCAAACGAACTTATCCTTCTCCATGACAATACAATGCCTCACACAAGTCTGTGTACCCGAGAGAAGCTCACAAAACTTCAGTCACCCTACAGGCCGGACCTCGCACCTTCCAACTTCCATCTGTTTGGCATAATGAAGGATGCACTGGTGGGGAAGCAGGATGTGTACCGAGGTTATCGATGCTGCAAGACTTTGACTCCAACGTCGGTCAGTAGTGTGGTACGATGCGAACATCCAACCTATTCCAATATGGTGGCGTAAGGCCGTCACAAAGGATGAAGATTATGTTGAAATATATGGTTTTGCACCCAAAGGAGTGAGGAAAAATATGGTGTGCTGAAATCCTGTATAAAACCAACCTGCATTTATATATAATGTGTTGCGTTACTGATTGAACGACCAAATGGTTCAAATGGCTCTGACCACAATGGGACTTAACATCTGACGTCATCAGTCCCCTAGAACTTAGAACTACTTAAACCTAACTAACCTAAGGACATCCGTGCCCGAGGCAGGATTCGAACCTGCGACCGTAACGGTCGGGCGGTTCCAGACTGAAGCGCCTAGAACCGCTCAACTACAGCGGCCGGCATTGAACGCCCCTCGTCATTTAATTCGTATTACTCAGCTAAGTTAAAGAGAATTAAATCAAATATTTATCCATTTACATTATGATTTCATGATAAGAACATGAAATACCGACCTTTGGCTACTGCGAAGAAACTGGAGCTTTCCCAAAGAAAACAGATATTAGACCTGAAATAAGTATCCTAAATTTAGGGCTGGCCGGAGTGGCCGAGAGGTTCTAGGCACTACAGTCTGGAACCGCGCGACCGCTACGGTCGCAGGTTCGGTTCCTGCCTCGGGCATGATGTCCTTAAGTTAGTTAGGTTTAAGTAGTTCTAAGTTCTAGGGGAATGATGACCTCAACAGTTAAATCCCATAGTGCTCAGAGCCATTTTGAACCTAGATTTAGGTAAAAACAAGTACTGGTAGGGATGAAACAAAGATGTTGTTGACCTTTGGTATCATTGAGAAGCCCCACGTCAAAGGCAGGTTTCTCGGCACACCAGCACCGAACGTGACCGCCCTGGACGCCTACCACCGGCTGCTGTGTGCACGGCCCTCGGGACAGTGGGTCGGTGCAGGCAGCAGCGAGTTGGGCCTGGCAGGAGCGCGCCTCTGCTGCGGGCTCTCGAGATAATGAACTTTCTAAGCAGGATACGAAGAACACAGGCGGGGCAAGTAAAACAAGGCCCGGCCCGAGCAGGCACAGGCACAGGCCGCCTACTTTCGCCTCCAGCACGCTGTTTAATCAAGAGCCGCAATTCCGGTTTGCAAATTAGCCGCCCCTCGATCCCGCCCGTTTCTCCATATTCAAACGTAAAACCTCTTGCTCCGATATTTAATTATCGCTACGTATTTGCACAAGTGGGCTGGTGGAGCACCTCGTATTTGCAATTCGAATGACCAACTTCCATCCGTTACGGGACCAGATACATCGTATTTTGTTCCGTGGAGTCGTGGCAAGTGCCGCAGAGTTAAATAGAGGCACCCGGCGACTTGTTACGAGGAGCACTTGCAAACACGCGCCGTTTTACGGTCCCGTGTTATCTGAACGAGTACCGCTTAATCATTTCCGTTTAAGATAGTTTAGAGCTCTTCTGTAACGTAATCGGTATAACAAATCGTGTCTCAAAGTAGTTCTTTTTTGTATGGCTCCATTCATTTTCCTTTCGAAATTGGTTCCAGGAAACAAGAGCACAATAACAAAATAGCAAAAAATCCACTTGCCACTAAAGCTATCCATTAATATTTCGACATCTGAAAGTCAAATACGAGGGTGCGATGGAAAGTAATGTCTCTGAATTTTCTTATGTGAAAACAAATTTCTTCTAAATAAAAGAAACGTTATTAACATTTGAGATAAAAGTAAAGTCTTGGTTGTAGCGGGTTTCATCTTCAAATTTCAATGACGTGTTTCGCCTGTGGTATGCGTTTTTAGATTATTACCTAAAATGCAAAAAAATTAGAAAAAATAAGTATAAAGAAGCGTCCTGATCACATCTTCTGCAAAAACGTACTCAACGGAACAAGATTTTGTCAAAACGATGGGATCAGTAATTTTCCTTATACCTATCTCTTGTAATTTTTTGCAGTGTAGATAATCTGAAGATGTCTACAACAGGCGAAACGCATCATTGTAATTTGAAAATAAAAACCTCCACAACTAAAACTATATTTTTTCTCAAATCTTACACTAGTTGCTGCATCAGCTGCAATGGTCTAACAAAAGGCATATTATCAATAGTCTACGTCTTTACTCCTCATGTCTACAATATTTGCAGGCCTCTGCCGCTAGAGGGCTCGGAATTGTTGCGTGTAACATAGCAGTATGTAAAATGCATGAGAAGCAGCATGCTGTAATCGTGTTTCAAATTGGAAGAGTACGTCCACAGATGGAGCACACTCTCTTTTAGCCGACAATTCCGGACCACGCAAGAGCGCTCCAACAATGTGACCCCTTTGGTTCATTCCCATCGATCATCCTCCGTACTGTCCCGACTTGGCTCCACCCCGTTTCATCTGTTTTTGGAGCCTAAAGAACTTCACCGACGACTTCACTTTGATGGTGATGTTCCAATGTCTGTGGCTTCCTAAGGGACTAAACTGATGACATCATCGGTCCCTAGGCTTACACACTACTTAAACTAGCTTATACTAAGAACAACACATACATCCATGCCCGAGGGAGGACTCGAACCTCCGGTGGGAGGGGCCGCACACTCCGTGAGATGGCGCCTCAAACCGCGCTGCTACTCCGCGCGGCTTTGATGGTGATGAACCGCTGCAAGTAGAGGTGCAACTGTGGTTCCCTAAACAAAGTGAAACATTCTACAGAGACTACTTCAACAAACTGGTCTCGCGTTGACAAAATGTGTTCGTCGCCAGAATGACTATGTTGAGAAATAAATACGTGGACATAAATAATATAGGTGTAGTAAACTAAATAACATTCTTTTATTTAAAAAGCTTCAAGTGTTTTCACATAAAAAAGTTCTGAGGTATTACTTTTCAGCACGGCCTTGTACATGCATAATTACTGTATCATTATCTCGGAATTATTATTTGGTTCTTTATGTTATATGTCTTATACACCATTTACTGTCAAGTTAAGCAAACATCTTAATGTCATTTTATCATACAACTTATCTTTCCAGGATTTCTGCATTTAGACACACTGAGCAGTTACATGAAGGACAAATTCTCTTACCATTTAGCTTTTACGCCGTCCGATTTTCTTTACAGCTCATACAAATCTGAAATTAGAACGCAATAACCGCACGTCATTCAAATGTTACATATTTCTCATATTTTTCTTCCACTCTGTTTTTCACATGAAACATTATTCTGGACAAACTAAGGGCTATTCTTAGATCCACTACATTTGTGCATAAGCAAACACATCTCTTCTATGAACTTAATTACGAATACATATCTGCACACAATACATGTATTTGCCATTCCATCACGAGTTTCGGAATATGAAGTGGATTCATCTGAAATTAATATATCGCAGTCGTTTACTTCGCGATCTGTGTGTGGCACTGTCAGTGGCTGGAGGATATTGCTACTGCAGTGCCACTAGATGACTGTCGAACACTCGTTCGGGCTTGCCTAGAAACTAAGCTCCAATATCATTTAATATTTTCTCCCTTTTCAACTTTGAGTGGAAGCAACTCGACTGAAAGCGACTGCTTCCCGTCAATCGCAGCTTTCCAGAAGGTTGACATGTATATTGAGTTGCAGTGATCTGGCTGCATGAGATATATACCGTGTGTTATAATGCTGACACAGTTGCATGTATACAATAATAAATGGAAAACTGTGTCATAAACACGGGACCGCAAACAAGTCGTTTGACAATCAACTGTGTGGTTACAATCCGCTACTATCTTCAGTCTAAAACATTATCGCAGTCAGTAAAAACCTATTCCAAAACTAAACTTTTTGATTAGGTTCCTATCTAATTAAGCACAAATTCTACCAAAGACAATTTGAACAAAAGTTGCAACACACTTCAGCATATTACCAGTTGTAATTTGTAGTACTTTCATACCTCTTACAGTTGTTCGTCGTATCGTTTTGTCACTTGTATGCAACACTGTACTCGTTTCTGCAGTGAGTTACGAATTTCTGCTAAGCACCTCAGATTACCTCGTAAAGCCTTACACGTGATGAGTGCAGTGGCGTTCTTGTGGGATGTGTGGTGATGGTGACAGGTCAGAGGGGACCAGTGAACACACTTTGTCGGTAAAGAATGCTTGATTCAACTTCGGCACATGCCTTGTCTTGGCTCACTGAAGCGTGTGACGCCTCACTCTGTTGACCCTTGCCAGCACCGACGTACGGTTGGTGGCTTTTTCCTGGAGAGAGGTTGCTGTGTTGGCGCCCTGCTTTGCAGACAGCAGGTCCTTGAACGGCTGGCGAACTCTGCAGCCCACGGCCGTGACGTCAGCGGCGCGTCTCCGTCGGCGATGGCACCCGGAGCAGCTCCTCAGCCCGACCATGCGTGGAGGCCGCTGTTATCGGGTTTCAACTCACTGCCTCCTGGCAGGAGTCGGACCGTGGCTGGTAGTGGCTGGTGGCAGCAGGCGTGGGCGGCAGGTTGACGGCGTTGTGGCACTAAGTGCCATGAGGAACTAAGTCCGGTGTGGTCCTCATGTCGTGCTTGTTCTACTGGAAGCTGGTGAAAGAAATGCCACTGCCTCAAAATTCAGTCATATTTATATCGGTCTGAGGTGCATTTGTTTCACTAAAACCTGGTACCTAATTATGTCTCCGATAACTTGAGGTATTCCTTGCCGTGGTGAGATCGACCCGCTTATTACTGCTGGGGACAAAGTTTTCCTCTGTGTGCGGCTAGCCTCATTTTTCAATCTCCTTACGTGCGTGTTACTCTGACCTACATGTCGCCACATCGTGGATACCAACGTACAGCTGCTAACGTAACATATCACAGCGGCTTTCTCATTACTTCTTATTACTTTTGCTAAATGGCTGGGTACAGAGACTGCACAAGAGAGTACGACTCGCTGCTACAACACCAATATTACGACTGTACACGTCTGTGGTAACATAAGGTAGAAAGAAGCAGATGATTAAGTTCAAGTGATCTCCCGCATGCCAAAATACAAGACTCTCTACACTATATTTTAGTATTATGTGCTGTCTTACATTAGCATCATGCATGTACCACATTCTTCAGCCATATCTCATAGACGTAGCTAAGGCCAGTTAGATGGAAACATCATGAAAAGTACATTTCTAATAGTTAGGTTGCATTTCATGCTGAAGTAACTGCCGACAGGTAACCACAACTGTCACCATTACCTCGCAAATAACTCGTTTTTGCACCCGTGTTTATTGGAGTATTGTTCCTTCTATTACGATATGTTTTTTTGTCTATCCCAATTATTGGCATTAATTATGATACAGCCATTAAGATGATTGATGAGAAATAAATACGCTTGTACAGTCAGGCACTTGTAATGCATCATTAAATGAGTGAACTAAAATGCGCTCATTAGATAACCGTCTTCTGATAAATGTTTCTTATATTGTGAGAAATCTCACGTTATGCTCCTATAATATGTCAGTGAGGAGGTAAGTTGAGTGAACACTAACTGAGGTTCAAAAACGAATCTAAAGCAAAATAAGTACTTGTAAATAGTATGTTAATGAGAATAGTCCTATTGGAGACCGTATACATTACCTTACACGTCATCTAGCTAATATAAAGGTTTCATGAGTGTGCTCCATAATTTACAATAGCCGCGCGGGATTAGCCGAGCAGTCGGGGCGCTGCAGTCATGGACTGTGCAGATGGTCCCGGCGGAGGTTCGAATCCTCCCTTGGGCATGGGTGTCTGTGTTTGTCCTTAGGATAATTTAGGTTAAGTAGTGTGTAAGCTTAGGGACTGATGACCTTAGCAGTTAAGTCCCATAAGATTTCACACGCATTTGAACATTTAATTTCCAATAGCATCGCTAATCGGATAAAACCGTCGTGTAGCTGTAAGATGAGTGTGCCAGCCTGTGTGGCCGAGCGGTTCTAGGCGCTTCAGTTTGGAACCGCGAGACCGCTGCGGTCGCAGGTGCGAATCCTGCTTCGGGCATGGATGTGTGTGATGTCCTTAGGTTAGTTAGGTTTAATTACTTCTATGATCTAGGGGACTGACGACCTCAGATGTTAAGTCCCATAGTACTCAGAGCCATTTGAACCAACCAAATTGTTATTCTTATGGGAAAACCTACCAGCTTTATCGCACACTCGTTGTTTGCCGCCATGAATTTTTAGAAAAGAAAGGAGAGAGTCCATGAACGAGATGAGTGTATTTGTCTGGGTGTGATAAAATTTGTTCTGATACTTGTGAACTAATTGAGGTGTGCTGAGCGCGGGTAAGTTTGGTGACTGACATTGTCACAGTGGTTAAGTAATTATCTGTTTGTGTAAGACACTGGTCGGAGCCTTTGCTACAGTGTAATTGTTATTTTGAGTCGGTTCGTTAATCAGCACGATAGTTGCTAAACTCCGGGTAGTGAAATTTTATTCATTTGTGGCAATCTGAACGTGTCACTTTTAAATTGTGTTTACACATTTGTTCTGAGCCTGAGTATATGTTTCTTTCACGTGCTCCAGGTAGTTTATAATTGTGCTTATAAATTCTAGAACTTGTACTGGTGGCTGACGAGCGTTGTGTATGTCGTGGCTAAGTGGTCCCTTGTTACCGCCACATATAATTATTCAGTCTCCTGTTCCCAGTGGTTAAGCTCACTGGTTCTGGGCGTGATGCCTGAGTCTGTTGTCACTGCAGATGTTGAGGCAACGTGCAGCCTTACTGATGGGCAAAATGTAATTCTTTAATTGGCTCAGAGGTTTAATTCATTTAATAGAACGCTGTGTAAGATTTTAACTGATTGTTGACTCTGTTAGTGTCTTAAAATTTTACTTTGATCACCGGTACATTCTTGTCTCTGTAAGAATTCTTTATCTTCTAGCAGCAGTAATTTTCTGGAGTTTACAGTTAGTTCAGAATTTCAAAGTTTAAACGAGAAATTGCGATTGAGTTTTTTTCTATAATGTTTGCTTGTTTAAATCAACTGCGGACGTGATCTATTCAAGGTTTAACTGAGATCTGTTTATTCCGTGGGAAGTTTTATTATGCGATTATTAGCTAACCTAGTGCCTCACCACTCCACTGTCTAGCTGTTGACTGTCGCTACATTATACTTACGTTATAGAATGGTGAGGAACAGAAATCTGGATGATGGATTTTCTTGTGAGGAAGAAGTTGGAATAAACACCGCCCGAGCCACGTACAGGGTGATAATAATTAAACTTTCAAACCGCTGTAGAAGTAACAGCACTGGGCAGAATGACGTCAAATTACAACGGAATACCTTATCGGAAAAGGGGGAAAACGTACCGCAGAAGAAAAATTAATAGTTACTAAATGTATCAATCGTAATTTAATAGTGGTCGACCTCAAATGACAAATGAATCATAGAACAATGCCTAAAGTATACGTTTGACGTTAATCAAAATGTACTACTCAGTGTGCGTGGGTGTACAAGTGTGATACTGTTGGTTACGAAAGCTCATCCACCAAGGCAAGGTCTATCACATCGGTTTTCAATTGTCCTCAGGCCAAAAACATCATGAAAGCAACAGTCACATCGGTTTTTAATTGTCCTGAGGCCAAAAAACCACGTAAAACTCATCAATCAAAATCAAATCGGATTATTAATTTCCGTGTGACTGGCACAAAACATGTTCAATATGCTGTCCACCGTTTTCTGCAACAAGTTGAAATCGAGAAACAGCATGTTCCACAACTAATCGAAGTGTTTCTGGGGTCACGTTCAGAATGTGTTGGGCAGTGCATGCCTTCAGTGCAGCTAAGTTTGCAATCGGAACACTGAACACAACATCGTTCAGATAACCTCACGGCCAGAAGTCACATTGATTAAGATCAGGTGATCGGGACGGCCAGGCTGTAGGGATATGGGGGCTGATAATTGTAGCATTTCCGAAATGGCGCTTCAGCAGCTGCTTAAATGGATTTTCAATGTGCGGAGCTGCGCCATATTGCATAAAAATGATCCTATCCACATATCCACGCTGTTGGAGAGTTGGAATGACGTGGTTGCGCAAAGGACACTCATAGCGCTCACAGGTAACAGGACCGGAAGCTCCTGTCTCTTCGAAAAAATATGGCCCTATGATAAATGATGTACCACACAGTGACCTTTTGAGGGCGAAGTGGTACTGACTGATTTGCATGTGGATTTTCCGTTGCCCATATTTGACAATTCTGTGTAGTGACATATCCTGTCAGATGGAAGTGGACTTCGTCTGTCCACAAAAGCTTCTACGGCCAATCATTGTCCCATTCCATACGAGGAAGACATTCCAAAGCAAAGGTCTCTGTCGCAGCAGGTCAGCATGAAGCAACTCGTGCACATGGGTAATTTTGAATGGATTGCAAAGAAGGATGTTTCTTAGGATTTTACGCACTGTGCTCACGGATATGTCCAATGTTCAAGCAATTCTCCGTGCACTACACGATTGCACACCACCAACCTCTACCAGGTTGCACACCAAAAGAACCCGTCTTTTCGAATTTCTGAATCATTTTCGCAGACTCACGGCAGTCATCGGACCAACGACTATTTTCAAACCGTTCAGTGTCCGGAACTTCTGCATAGCGACGTGTGCACAGTCATCATTCTTGTAATACATCTTTACAAGCAGAGCGCGATCCTGCGTTGAAACACTCCTGGCGAACGCCTGAGATGCGAAAGGAGGAAAAGCCGTGTACCCGGCGTGTTTATACGAAATTCAGTGGGTCGTGCGCATGCCACGTGTTTTCACTTACGTATTCTGACACACACGGTGCCGTCTATTGATCAATTTTCAAGCCATTTTTTTCTTCTACCTTACATTTTCTCCCTTCTCCGATAATGTTCAGCTGCAATTTGACGTCATTCTGAGTATTGGTGTTATTTCTACAGTCACCCTGTATATATCGTCAGGACGCAAGCATTTACTGCCGTCTGTCGGCACTCCTACCAGTTCAGCAACTCATCAGAAGCCATTGCTTTGGTCTCGTGAGACGTCCACTTGTCAACGACCTGGGACACCAGGAAGCGTCTGCAGATGGACATACTGCTGTGTGATGACAAAAGGCCGTAGGTCACCGATAATGCTCCAGACCATTGCAAATGAGACAGATAAGCCATCCCTTCGGCGAACCCAGCGCCAGGCCGCCGCATTTAAACCCTGGGTCCCGACTGTTAGTAACGTCCATCACCTGGACAGTGTACTTGCGTCCAGCTTGAGTAGGATGCTGCTTAGGAGCCGCACCGTAAAACTATGTCCCCGCCAATTCCATTACTGGGCCCTGAACCAACGACAGCGGTCTAACAGCTCAGGTCGTTGGCAGTCACCATTCTGTCAGCTGCCCTCCGCTGCTTCCCAGCCATTGGTCCAATGTTAGACTCCGAGTGAGGACGCGATTTGCCACAAGTCAGAAGATGGCACTGGCTACCTTGTGCCCATATCAGAGCCAGGTCCAGGGCGATGGCCGCCTTTGTTGACTCAGTTCCCAGCGTGGCGGCCTCGCTAGCCCAGCTCACTGCCTTCGAGGAAGCGCATACACCCCACATTGTGCTCTGCCTTACCTCTAGTGGAAGAGGGAAAGTTACGAGAGAACATCCAACAGCACTGGAGACGAGGGATCATCCGAATGACTGTCCAATAAACTAACGAACAGCTGTTTATGTTCACGGATTGCTTGTCTCCAACTTCCTACACTCTTACACCTATCCCCTAAGCCAGGGCTTCCCAACGTGTGGTCCGCGGACCCCTTACGGGTCCGCCGGCTCTTTCTAGGGGGTCCGCAGCCATCTTTCTCCAAATCGTGTAAAATAATGAGTAAAATTATTGAATGAAAATGTGAAAATCAAATTCATCACTTTTTTTTTTCGTGTGAAAAGCAGCCTTTGCGGTTCCGAAGTGAGAACGCATACACAGTTTAGTGCCGGAGAATGCGGCTTCTCTGATCGACTGTTTCGCAACAATACGGGGGTCGTTTGTGCGCCTGCTCACGG
Source organism: Schistocerca piceifrons (assembly GCF_021461385.2). NCBI lineage: Eukaryota > Metazoa > Arthropoda > Insecta > Orthoptera > Acrididae > Schistocerca > Schistocerca piceifrons. The sequence continues at coordinate 893,991,988 of NC_060138.1, read as the reverse complement.
CGCTAGAAGCGCTGAAACTTTTTACGCATGCGCGGAGCGAGCTTTGTCGACCAATCACAGCGCTCGCTGGCAATGCGGCTCCAGGCATCATTAAATGTTAAACTTGCTTTGTCAGTGCACTACCTATTTCATAAGTCGATTTTTGACCAGTTTATTACTTCTAACATGGATCCGTGGCTGAAGTTAGGATCATTGAAGAAGGGTGCGGTTTCTCCACCGCCTTCACAACAAGGGAAGTTTCCAGTTGAAATGAATGAGGAGGGAGGACGACCAAAGGAAGAACAATCACAAGAAGCTCCAAAGACTATTGATACTTTGGGGGGGGGGGGGTCATTGGTAACATGGCACTTGCATTAAGAAGCTTTCAGTTCCCATGGGTTTCGCTCTGAAATTTAAAGTTACTGTGCTCTTGACTGACTAGGGGTCCGTCATGGATTTTCGACTGTAGAAAGGATCCGCCAGCTGAAAAGGTTGGGAAGCCCTACCCTAAGCTATCAAAAGACCCCATCCTGACACACACCAAGACCAGTAGCGTTCATTCGTCTTTCTAGCCTGTTACACATCTTTTCCCTTCTTTTTGTGGGTGTTCTTCACGTGTCCCTTCTTCGCCAATTCTCCAAGAACCTGCTCATGCCTTATAAGTGTACCTAATCTTCAGTGTCTTTTTATAGTACCACATCCCAAACGATACAATCCCTGTTTTCCAATACGAAGACCATCCAGAAAGTAAAGAACGTTTGCGCATTAGTCTTGTCGTGTGACAGCTGCTCATTAGTTTTGGTGTTGAGTCTGCTGCGGGCAGTTGCCGCATGCGGTTGTAAGCAGGACCTTCTCGTAGTAAGTGCAGAGTAGGCTTTGAACATATCTGCGCCGATTCTGAATCGCAAGGACTGTGAGATGCGATACGTTATTCGTTTTCTGCAGGCAGGAAATGTTAGACCCCATGACATTCACTTCTTCACTGCAGGCTTGTTACCATTTGTAGCGAAGGAGTAATGGCGTCCGAAAGTGACGCGTAATTTTTAAGAATGAGGTGTTCATGGCGAGGAGAGGTCAGGACGACCCTCAGTGTCGCATATGCGCTAAAACAGAAGGTGGATCGCATCATTTGAAAGAATCGACAATTCACGATTAGCGACGTGTATGAACAATATCAGGAAGTGCCTCGGTTAGTTGTGCACGTATTTGTCACTCAACACTTACGGTACCATATAATCTGTGCATGCTCATGGATGACAAGACAGCTGCGAGATTGGGTGCTCCATTAGCGTCCATGGAGCGTTACAAAAGGGATGGAGAAACGTTCATTGATCAAATTCTTGTAGAAGATGAGACATGGATTTCTCTTAACACATCATCAATGAAGCTACTGTCTATGGAATGGTGTTACCTTCACTCAGTACAGAAGCCGCCGCGGGCCGCAGTGGCCGTGCGGTTCTAGGCGCTCCAGTCCGGAGCCGCGCTGCTGCCACGGTCGCAGGTTCGAATCCTGCCTCGGGCATGGATGTGTGTGATGTCCTTAGGTTAGTTAGGTTTAAGTAGTTCTACGTTCTAGGGGACTGATGACCACAGCAGTTGAGTCCCATAGTGCTCAGAGCCATTTGAACCATTTTTTGAAGCCGCCCTCGTTCAAACAAACCACATCAACTCAACTGGTGCCTTCTATATTCTGGGACAGTCGATTTCATGCCCCACAACACAACAATCATTAGTGACGCATATTGTGCTACTCTTGGACGTCTTTGTCACGCTATCCATAACCGCTGTATAGGCAAGCTCTCACACAGGATTGAGAACTTTTAACATTGCAGCGCGTCAGCAATAGTGAATAATTTAACGATTATAAAGAATGCGCCTTCATAGCACATAGAAAGCGGTTTCTATTTGCAATCGAGGCGGATTCTTTATAATCATTCTCACAGGATTGTTCCGTTGCATGACAAGTCCACATACTGTCCAGTAGACACGAGACTTGCTGCGTACTTGGACCCTCGGACTTTTCCTGTTTGCAAAACTCAAGCAGCACCTTTCTGGTAAATGCTTTATACATGATGGTGATCTGAAGGACCTGCTTAAATAGCCAGGCAGCCACATGGTGTAAGGGAAGTATACACAGACTGGTGTCAAGGTACGGCTAGTGTCTTAAGGAGGCGAAGAAGGTGCCAAAACTTATTCCGTTTCTGTCTTAGTATTAATTAATATCTTGGTATGAAGAAACGTTATTTACTTTCTAGATGGCCCTCGTAGAAAGATATAAATGTTTTGACACATTTACAGAGATTTTTAGACGAGAAATATACAGATACAACATTTGACCAAGAAGTGAAAGTATTCTCAGAAAGTTGAAAACGAGGTAAATGTGAAATATGAGAGTACTGACATAACATAGTTTCGGCTTTTTCGAGGTGAATTTAAGACTACATATTGTGCTTGATTGAAATTAACCGAATTTACAATTAATTTTTTCCAAACAGCTTAAGTTCAAAATGTATGTAGTTCCGTATCACTATAATGTAGATGTACGCACAAATATTAAAATAAGTTGCTCACGCCGTCCCACGCTAAGATAACCTTGCAAAATGAGTAGCGCATCGTCAAAAGAGATCACATTTTCCTGGTTTTCTTCAGAACATTCTGCTGTGGTATGGATACCAAGTGCATCATACTGTATAAATGATAGGTCGCGGCAGCTAGAAATGTACTCCGAAATTGAAGTACGTGGGACAGTATGATTCTTGTGGACATACCGTCTAAATTGCACACATATTTACTACGAAATTCTGGTGGTGTATTGACCAAGTGCAAAGTTGTGTCGAACAGTACTGAAACAGTGCCAAAAGTTTGATCAGGGCCGCACAGATATGGGCGATGCTTTGTGAAGTTCTGGAGGTGTATTGAGCAAGTCTAATGTTGCTTCAAACAGTAGTGAAATGGTGCAAATATCTGGTCAGGGCCGCACAGATATGGGTGACGGTTAAGCTGTCCTATCACGGGACGAGAAAACAAACGTGGAAAAATAGCTAGTGCTATCACGATGTGGACTTTTTCGTTCCACTACACAGCGAAGTGTGAAATGCAGAATCTGACATGCAGGGTTATTGCCTCGTCGAGAAGAACGTGGCCAATGAGATGCATCATAGATTTTATGTCACAAGCAGAACATTGGAGACGTGGTTTTCTCTGGAATTATTATTATAGTGGAGTTGGTATAAATATAAGTTGTTCCAAAGCACCAGCACATTTAGGAACGCTCGGAAACGTGCCGTTTTAGATATGATTCGTTATAATAAAATGACGGGGAACTACGTGTCGGTACTTAAAGGCCGCCAGTAATTCATGCATTTAGTGCCATAACTTTTATGATAAGGATGTATACCGTTTCTATGTGACGATACAATGATGACCTATAAAAAACGCGTCTTTTTTGGTACAATTTCTCGTATTTAAATAAAAATTATGGTATCCAAAATAATGTATCTACTGTTTAAAAGTTCATTACTGGCAAGCTAATTGACGGAGTTGTCTCAACTTTGGTAGTGTAATAGTTTGTAGTTCCGGCAATCGCCACATAAGCATTGTATTGCGTTGTTTTGTTTTGTCAGATGACAATCTCCAGATAGTCAGTGTTTTGGCCGGCCGGGATGGCCGACTGGTTCTAGGCGCTACAGTCTGGAACCGCGCGACCGCTACGGCCACAGGTTCAAATCCTGCCTCGGGCATGGATGTGTGTGATGTCCTTAGGTTAGTTAGGTTTAAGTAGTTCTACGTTCTAGGGGACTGATGACCTCAGAAGTTAAGTCCCATAGTGCTCAGAGCCATTTCAGTGTTTTGTTCTTAGTCGCACCTAGTTACTCGAGTAAACATGGCTGGCGCAAGGCCAGACAGTGTGCCAGTGAAACTGGAGTGATTCGCTCAAGTGTTCGGCGAATTTTGAAGACAGCAAATAGGAAGTGCTACATCACACAATTTCTACACGAAATGAACGAGGACGACCCAGATCGTATAATGGAGTACTGCGAGTGGTTTACTAACATGGTGCGCAACGATGAAGGGCTTGCTGAGATGATTGTGTGGTCTGTTGAGGCACAGTTCAAACTCAATGGTACAGTAAATCGCTACAATTGCATCTACTCGGCCGCCGAAAATCCGAAAGTCCATGTAGACAAAGCCGTGAATTGGTCAGGAGTAAATGTGTGGTATGGGTTGTCTTACCGGGGCTTGATTGGGCCGTTCTTCTTTGACGGCACAGTTACCGGTGAGGTGTACCTTCAGAAGCTTCAGACATCCATTTTACCTGCCATCCGAGACTTGTATGGAGACGGAAAAGTTTACTTTCAACAAGATGGAGCCCCAGCCCACTACAAAATCGTGTTAGGACGTAATGTACCAGGAAGACGGATAGGCCGTAGAGGTGTTGTGGAGTATCCACCACGTTCCCCAGACCTAGCTCCTCTGGACTTTTACCTGTGGGGAATAATAAAGAACGTCGTTTATCGACAAAAGCCACGCACATTGGATGAACTTCGAGAATCCATCGTGCATTCATGTGTAAATATCCAACTGAACATATTGCAGTCAGTAGTTCGTGCTGCAGTTCGGCAGCATCTTTTATGTGTGGATGTTAATGGTGACCATTTCGAGGACCTACAGTGATATATTTAAGCTGGACTTTAAATTTTACCAAAAAAGAGACAACTCCGTCAATTAGTTTGCAAGTTATGGACTTTTAAACAGTGGATGCATTTTTTGGACCCCTCTGTATTTTCTGTAATTTTTATTGCAAAAGTAAACTATTGTAATGTTTCCGAAGTGTCCAGAAACCCTAAAATGACTGCCAGTCTCTCAGAAAGTAAACACAAGCTTCACTTTGGAACTTTCTGCTTATATGAAACTTCGCGTAAAGTATATACACCAATGTCTTGGTTCTGTGCACTGCTTCGTGTTTGTATCGTGCTGATAAATATCTTTTTAAATGATGGTTAGCGTTTATGGTTAGCATGTATGGTTCGAAGTAAACACAGCCCATAACATTATCGAGGCAACACTAGCTCGCGCAGTGCCTTGTTGATAACTTGGATTCATGGCTTCACGGTGTCTGTGTCACACTCGAAACTTGCCATCAGCTGTTACCAACTGGAAAAACTGGTTCAAATGGCTCTGAGCACAATGGGACTTAACATCTGAGGTCATCAGTCCCCTAGAACTTAGAACTACTTAAACCTAACTAGCCTAAGGACATCACACACATCCATGTCCGAGGCAGGATTCGAACCTGCGACCGTAGTGGTCACGCGGTTCCAGACTGTAGCGCCTAGAACCGCTCGGCGACGACGGCCGGCACCAAATGAAATCTGACTCAAGTGACCAGGCCACGGCCAGTCGTCTTGACGTCCAACCGATATCGTCACGAGCATAGGAGAGGTGCAGCGATTGGTGTCGTGCTGTTAGCAAAGGCCCTCTCGTCGGTCGTCTGCTGTCATTGCCAATTAACATAACATTTTGCCGCACTGTCCCAACGGATACGTTCGTCGTACATACCACTCTGATTTCTGTGGTTATTTCACGCATTGCTGCTTGTCTGTTAGCACTGGGAAACCTACGCGAACGCTGGTGCTCTCGGTCGTTCATTGAAGATCGTCGGCCAATGAGTTGTCCATGGTGAGAGGTAGTGCCTGCAATTTGCTGTTCTCGGCACACTCTTTTCACTGTGGCTCTCGGAATACTTAATTCTCTAACGATTTCCGAAATATAATTTCCCACGAGTGTAGTCCAAACCACCACTCCGTGTTCGAAGTCTGTTAATTGCCGTCGTACGGTCAAAGTCACTTTGGAAACCTTCGCACACGAATCACCTGGGTACAAATGAGAACTCCGCCATGCACCAGTCTTTTATACCTTGTGTACGCGATCTATCGTCATCTGTATATGTGCATATCGATATCCCATGACTTCTGTCACCTCGTTAACTATTAGGAAACAAAGAATGGATGCACAACTTTACTCCATTCCTTCCAGTGAAGAGTGGAGACTAAAAGGTAGAACCGGTGAGCTTAGCCGGCGCCGTGCGTGGCCGGGATGATCGCCTTTAACAGGGAGCGGCGGCAGCTGCAGCGAGCAGAGGCCATGATTCAGTGTGGCGGGTCGCAGGCCCTCACTTCCTGCCTGGCCGCATTACTCTTCGCCGCGGCCTCGCAGCCAGGGCGGCGTATTAAACTGCGACCGCCGCGCCGGTCTGCTGGCGGCGCTCAGGACGGCTCCCGCCATGACAACCGCGCCAAAGTGACTTTGTCCATTAAGACGACCAAGATCCAGCATATGTTCAGGCAAGGACCAATACATAGTGAATCCGCCAATCAATATTTCTGGCTCCGTTTAAACGATTGGCAGGTGGATGAAGTCTTTTTGAGCATGCAGCAATGTCGGCAATGTCAAGTGCTAATGAATCCACGAGATTTCAGCCGAAAGCTCTTCGGCCATTGCCAGCTGGTGATTGCCCGCTGTGTGGTAGTTGGGCTTGGCAGCGCGGCGTGCCGTCATGTCACTGATCGCGCGGCCTCTCCCGCCGGAGGTTCGAGTCCTCCCCCGGACATGGGTGTGTGTGTTGTTCTTAGCATAAGTTAGTTTAAGTAGTGTGTAAGTCTAGGGACGATGACCTCAGCAGTTTGGTCCCTTACTAATTCACACACATTTGAATATATTTTAGTTAGGCTTGTCCGTAAATAGTCCTGATGTCGCTGGCGCCCAGTTCATCATCGTATCAGGCTATGTCTTCGTCCCGCGTCTTTCGCGCTCACTCCCGCCTTAACCGCACGACCGCCGGGCAGCATGGTGTACTCAGTTACAAGCTGCCTTCCTTATCTGGCTTCTTTATTGAAGGAGTTGTTGCTCGGATATGTATTTATTACAGTTTTGTCAATCCATCATCTCCTTCCTCCTCTCTCTGCTCCTCTCCCCCGCCCACCATTCTGTCCATCTCCTCCCACCCCCCTCTCGGTGCCCAACTCCCACTCTTGCTCCTTCTCCCTACCTCTCTGTCCATCTCTTCCTCCACCCTCTCTCAGCACATCTCCTCATCCCCCTTTATCCATCTTCCAAGTCCTCCTCTTTCCTTCCTATGTCCAATTGCTACTCCCCATTTGGCCGTCTCATCCTCTTCCCTTTCCATTTTCCCCTGACCCCCCCCCCCTCTCTGACCACATCTGCGTCGATGTCCTTTCCCCTCTCTGTCTGTTCATCTCATCCTCCTCCCTTCTCTGTCCACATTATCAACCCCCCCCCCCCCACTCCCTCCGCAATATGCCGTTGCTGGTTCATACCCAGAACGCATCTTTTATCTCTTCAGATAGTGAGTAATATGTAAGCCAAGTTTGGTTCACATCGATTCACTTGTTTGTAGGCATTTTTACTCCCGGCTTTGCCCGCATACGCACATCATATTTATTTTATACAAATTTAAAATATTTCACACATACTTTTACACCTATTTCTCCTATATCTTTAGCGAATTTTGCCCTGCAATTTCATTTTGATTCAGCACAATCTTTATGAAGTCATATCTCCAGAACTGTGTGTCATAAAATGATATAATTTTGTAGGTACATTCAGTGATATATGTGGACACTGTACGTGAAACGCATTGCGAATAGATTCAGCGCCAAAGAAGTAATAAATTTTACCAACGTGCATGATATGGAAGCTTTTCCACACATCTGTGTTTATATCCTGAACAATGTGTCGCACAATGAAGTAATTTTGCAGGTACATTTAGTGGTGCATATCAATGCTGTCTACAAAATGTGTCGCTAATACAGTTAGTAGTAAATAAGTAATAAATTTAAAAGTTATGCCTGACGCGGGAATTGTACTGCATGAGCAGCGGAAACATAGTAAGCGATAAAATTCTTCCGTTTCATGATTTTGTGGGGTTATGCAACGAGAAAATGTTTCGTACAGGTTTAAATTATATAGAAAGTTAGTTTCAATTCACCAAGTGCTCTCATTCTCAAATAATGGATGGTTAATTCTTTGTATTCCCGCCTGGTGAAATACACTACTTTTTCACCTCGATAGGTACATGGTTCTTACACCCATAGTCATTCTTTCCAAACAGTAAGTGACATTTGTACCAAGTTTGGTTGAAACCGGCCCATTGGCTCAGGAAAAGATATGAAAAAAACATACAAACGTGCATATATACACTTTTATAATATCGATTGATTTCTCGCTATCAAGTGGTTCAAATGGCTCTGAGCACTGTGGTACTTAACAGCTGTGCTCATTAGTCCCCTAGACTGAGAACTACTTAAACCTAACTAACGTAAGGGCATCACACACATGCATGCCCGAGGCAGGATTCGAACCTGCGACCGTAGCAGCAGCGCGGTTCCGGACTGAAGCGCCGGCAACCGCTCGGTCATAGCGGCCGGCTTTCTCGATAGCTCAGAATATGTTAGGCATCAAGATGATAGAGGTGTCATAGCGAGAAAGGCAGTGGTGGACACAGAATGTTGTTCTGTTTCGTTTTCAGTGGGATATTACGGTTCTGAAATGTCTCTAACAGTAGTAAGGATAGATGCTTTTCTGCGGTGTGTTCAAAGTCAAGCGGAGGAGATACGAACAAGCTCACAACTTCCTGGGCAGTAGAGATCGGTTTTTAATGTTCACAATTTTCAAAATTTCAGACGCATCAGCCCTTATAGACTCATTACGTGTACCTAGATAGCTCGAGGTATGAGACTTGAAGCTTTCTAACAGAATGTAATCGACCTCTACTTTAATATGACGAATGCTGGTATATTCCTGGTAATATGTGACCGACCACGTCTTTTTGGATCCTTTCATTTCAAACTGCACTCACAACAGGAAAGTTAATTGACAAATATAGTTTGAGTCTCTTCACAGAGTCGACCTATCAGACTCCAAGAAAAGCAAGGGTACAGCCAATAGGCAGGTAATAATATTTCCAGAATATTCTTAGTCAACAGAGAACATTACGGCGAACGGATACTCAGATCTACATCTACATCTACACTGATACTCCGCAAGCCACCCAACGGCGTGTGGCGGAGGGCACTTTACGTGCCACTGTCATTACCTCCCTTTCCTGTTCCAGTCGCGTATGGTTCGCTGGAAGAACGACTGTCTGAAAGCCTCCGTGCGCGCTCTAATCTCTCTAATTTTACATTCGTGATCTCCTCGGGAGGTATAAGTAGGGGGAAGCAATATATTCGATACCTCATCCAGAAACGCACCCTCTCGAAACCTGGCGAGCAAGCTACACCGCAATGCAGAGCGCCTCTCTTGCAGAGTCTGCCACTTGAGTTTATTAAACATCTCCGTAACGCTATCACGGTTACCAAATAACCCTGTGACGAAACGCGCCGCTCTTCTTTGGATCTTCTCTATCTCCTCCGTCAGACCGATCTGGTACGGATCCCACACTGATGAGCAATACTCAAGTATAGGTCGAACGAGTGTTTTGTAAGCCACCTCCTTTGTTGATGGACTACATTTTCTAAGCACTCTCCCAATGAATCTCAACCTGGTACCCGCCTTACCAAAAATTAATTTTATATGATCATTCCACTTCAAATCGTTCCGCACGCATACTCCCAGATATTTTACAGAAGTAACTGCTACCAGTGTTTGTTCCGCTATCGTATAATCATACAATAAAGGCTCCTTCTTTCTACGTGTTCGCAATACATTAAATTTGTCTATGTTAAGGGTCAGTTGCCACTCCCTGCACCAAATGCCTATCCGCTGCAGATCTTCCTGCATTTCGCTACAATTTTCTAATGCTGCAACTTCTCTGTATACTACAGCATCATCCGCGAAAAGCCGCATGGAACTTCCAACACTATCTACTAAGTCATTTATATATATTGTGAAAAGCAATGGTCCCATAACACTCCCCTGTGGCACGCCAGAGGTTACTTTAACGTCTGTAGACGTCTCTCCATTGATAACAACATGCTGTGTTCTGTCTGCTAAAAACTCTTCAATCCAGCCACACAGCTGGTCTGATATTCCGTAGGCTCTTACTTTGTTTATCAGGCGACAGTGCGGAACTGTATCGAACGCCTTCCGGAAGTCAAGAAAAATAGCATCTACCTGGGAGCCTGTATCTAATATTTTCTGGGTCTCATGAACAAATAAGGCGAGTTGGGTCTCACACGATCGCTGTTTCCGGAATCCATGTTGATTCCTACATAGTAGATTCTGGGTTTCCAGAAATTACATGATACGCGAGCAAAAAACATGTTCTAAAATTCTACAAGGGATCGACGTAAGAGATATAGGTCTATAGTTTTGCGCATCTGCTCGACGACCCCACTATATTACAAAATGGATTTTGAAACACCGTAAAAGGTGGGGAAAGAGATTGGGTGTCATTGTCTTGTTTAGGCTGCTACGTTCCTAAAATCTTGGTTACAATTATTGATATATGTTGCTGTTCCGATGATCCACCAACCCTTTCATCCACTAAATATCTTACTCACGGAAACGTTAAGTGCAACAACTTTCATCCGCGATGGCAGAAGACGACGTAAGCTACACAGTGAGATTGCGATGAGATTGCGAGGATTGTGAAAGCGGGCAGAGAAACACGGCACACGGCACGTTCCAATTTATGTAGTTGCGACGGAGCCACTTGCAGCCGAAGCTGCTCCGTACAAGAAAAAACACGTGCGCAATCCTACGAAGCACTTCTATTAGCATGCATTTTCAGGCTGCGTTCTCTACGTGAGGCGCATGTCTCTGCGAAGTTGTCACTCTTAATCAGTACAAGAACCTAGGTGCTCCCTCCTCATATAGGGCGGAACCTACATGAGAACTCAAGTTCGATAACACAAACACACGCGCGCACACGCACACACGCACACACACACACACACACACACACACACACACACACACACACGCACACGCGCACACACATGCCGATGGGCACGCGCACAGAAGCATTAAAGAGTAATGTTACTTTACGTTCTTAGTAATTGCCCGACAAACGCTATCACAGACTTCCCGCGAAATATCACGTTCCGCAGTAATGGCACGTTAATTGTAACTCAGCTGGGATACTCATCGGTATGCAAAACGTTAGGACGAAGGTAACTTTCACATGACGTGTCACTGTCGAGTAGCATACCTCGTTGTAACCTGGACCGTACATAGCAAGAACGTCTACAGTACGGCACAGCGCAGCTCGTGGTCTAGTGGTGCCGGCACGGTAGCTCAGCGTGTTCGGTGAGAGGGCTGAGTGCTTCCCGTAATTAAAAAAAACTGAATCAAGGAATCAACGATCAATTTGAACGGATGTCCTGTGACGTCTGCCCAGACCAAACGCAACGAATTGTATCGAACAAAATGAAAAACAAAAATGTGGCTAGCATTGCTGCCTCTGGATCATGGGGTTGCGGGTTCGATTCCTGGCAGGGTCGGGGATTTTCTCTGCCTGGGGCTGGGTGTTTGTGTAGTCCTCATCACTTCATCACCATCATTTGTGATAGTGGCTAGAATGGACTGCGAAAACAAAATTGGGCTCTGTAAAAATTGGGAATTTGTACTGGCGCTGATGACCGCGCAGCTGAGTGCCCCCCCAAATCAAACATCATCATCAGTAAGGTACAGTAGAATGGAGACGGTAAGCGAAAGAAATACGCAACTAAAACGAACGCATAGGTTTAACTTAGCTGCACAACTTAATCGCACAGATTTGGTTGGTTCCTTCAGACGACATGACATTGTGCACGACTATAGTAGCTGATTTTTAAATATAGTCGGGAAAAATAGCCAAGGTGGAATGAAGATAAAAGTTTGATTTCTATTGTCTTGCAAACAAAACTAAATCGACTGTTCTACCAAATTTTCTTAAAGATGGTATTCACAAGCTTAGACGGAAACCCAAAGCTTTTTGCTTGACGCAGGTCGTAAAGCATACATTCATACGAAAACGACAAACACAGACACCTCTGCGAGTTAAATTTGTTCAACATTTTGACTTCGCAGACACACGTAACACGGATAAACGGTATTAAAATATCATTAATGAAATATACTCAGCAAATCAATGAGTCTCAATTCTAATAATAAACCACAACACACTCTGTCTTCGGAAAAGTTTATGCTTGCATATATCAAGCTGAATGAGCAAGGGCGGAAACTCGTTCCCTGCTGAGTGACTTCGATGCGAACATCCGCTACCGAACTCACTGCCCTGACAGTGCCTAAGGCATTGACTTCAACTCATGCGACAAGTGTTTTTCGACCTAGTATTCACAATTACATTGAACAGATTTACAGTAAATCTACTTAAAAATATTCGCCTATATATATTGTTTGGGGTCACCGTCTAATGCAAGTCTTTCAATCAGATGCCACTTCAGTGGCTTGCGAGTCCTTAACGACCTAACAAGACAAAAATGGCGCTTAAACAGATGGAGAATGTGTCTGGATACAAGAACGTAACTTTGAACTGATGGAGGAAGCTGGGTCGGTTAAGAAAAAAAACATATATAAATAATCAGTTGACATGAAAATGATGAAATAAAACACGTAATTGAGGACGAGCAAGGGAGGTACCGTCTAATGATGGCTGGTGGCAGCGGAACGTGACATTCCACAGCAGTATTCTATCCATAAACCGGCAAGCCATAAATACAAATTCCATGTTTTTTGTTAAAAACGATTGTGAGGAGGAAAACAAAACAACGCACTCTAGCGTATAAAATTTTTGTTTAAAATTATACTTAAGGAGAAAGAATATGAGTGGGGGGAACCGAAGGTTTAATTGTCCTGCTTTAGTGTTTAAAGAGAAATATAACGAAACCGCACATCTTCGCACCTGAGCATTTTCTTTCTCGCAATCGCTGTTAACGGAAAAAGTAGTACACTGTTTTTGAAAAATAGATATATAGCCTAAGCGTGTCTGAATGTTTATTAATTTATCGTGTAAAAGATTGATGTAAGTCGATCAATAAAATTCTGAGATTTTTCCCAAGAACTTTCCTCTGTTATATGTATTATGTATGTTTATTTTTGTGTCATATGTATATAACCTATGTCCGTAAAACTTTTTATTACAGCATTGCGTAAAATTCTGAAGTAAATGGGCGCGAATATTTAGAGATTTTTGGTAGCAATATTAAAGACTAAATTCCTTTATCAAGTAATATTAACGAATTGCAACGCCTGCTAAACTTCTCGCGCAAATTAACGCCTTAGAAGCATGGTGTTTTCCAAATGTACTTCCGGCCAAGAAGCGATTCTTGTAGTTGGTGTCCAAGGTATTTGTTGATCATGCCTTTTGCGCTCTTGTGGAAATATTTGCATAGAAACTTTCATCCCCTAACATATATTTCTTTATATCCAACCAAGAACTGAGAGACTAATTTTCATAGATTTAGATTTTTTAAATATAACTAAATATTTCGTTAAAATTTTTCATCCCCTATTTCACCCACTTAGGGGTTGAACTTCCAGAAAGAGCGAAACAAGGTTTTCTTAAATTTATAACAAGCCAATAGTCGAATTAAGTCGGGTGATGCTGAGGGAATTACATTAGGAAGTGAGACACTTAAAGTAGTAAAGGAGTTTTGCTATTTGGGGAGCAAAATAACTGATGATGGTCGAAGTAGAGAGGATATAAAATGTAGACTGGCAATGGAAAGGAAAGCATTTCTGAAGAAGAGAAATTTGTTAACATCGAGTACAGGTTTAAGTGTCAGGAAGTCGTTTCTGAAAGTGTTTGTATGGACTGTAGCCATGTATGGAAGTGAAACACGGACGATAAATAGTTTGGACAAGAAGAGAATAGAAGCTTTCGAAATGTGGTGCAACAGAAGAATGCTGAAGATTAGATGGGTAGATCACATAACTAATGAGGAAGTATTGAATAGGATTGGGGAGAAGAGAAGTTTGTGGCACAACTTGACTAGAAGAAGGGATCGATTGGTAGGACATGTTCTGAGGCGTCAAGGGATCACCAGTTTAGTATTGTAGGGCGGCGTGGAGGGTAAAAATCGTAGAGGGAGACCAAGAGATGAATACACTAAGCAGATTCAGAAGGATGTGGGTTGCAGTAGGTACTGGGAGATGAAGAAGCTTGCACAGGATAGAGTAGCATGGAGAGCTGCATCAAACCAGTCTCAGGACTGAAGACCACAACAACAACAACAACAACAAGCCAAATACAAACTTTCATAGATTTAGCTTTGAAAATGGTTTCATAGTGAAATAATCCCCCCGTGAACCATGGACCTTGTCGTTGGTGGGGAGGCTTGCGTGCCTCAGCGATACAGATAGCCCTACCGTAGGTGCAACCACAACGGAGGGGTATCTGCTGAGAGGCCAGACAAACGTGTGGTTCCTGAAGAGGGGCAGCAGCCTTTTCAGTAGTTGCAAGGGCAACAGTCTGGATGATTGACTGATCTGGCCTTGTAACAATAACCAAAACGGCCTTGCTGTGCTGGTACTGCGAACGGCTGAAAGCAAGGGGAAACTACAGCCGTAATTTTTCCCGAGGGCATGCAGCTTTACTGTATGATTACATGATGATGGCGTCCTCTTGGGTAAAATATTCCGGAGCTAAAATAGTCCCCCATTCGGATCTCCGGGCGGGGACTACTCAAGAGGATGTCGTTATCAGGAGAAACAAAACTGGCGTTCTACGGATCGGAGCGTGGAATGTCAGATCCCTTAATCGGGCAGGTAGGTTAGAAAATTTAAAAAGGGAAATGGATAGGTTGAAGTTAGATATAGTGGGAATTAGTGAAGTTCGGTGGCAGGAGGAACAAGACTTCTGGTCAGGTGACTACAGGGTTATAAACACAAAATCAAATAGGGGTAATGCAGGAGTAGGTTTATTAATGAATTGGAAAATAGGAATGCGGGTAAGCTACTACAAACAGCATAGTGAACGCATTATTGTGGCCAAGATAGATACGAAGCCCACGCCTACTACAGTAGTACAAGTTTATATGCCAACTAGCTCTGCAGATGACGAAGAAATTGAAGAAATGTATGATGAAATAAAAGAAATTATTCAGATTGTGAAGGGAGACGAAAATTTAATAGTCATGGGTGACTGGAATTCGAGTGTAGGAAAAGGGAGAGAAGGAAACATAGTAGGTGAATATGGATTGGGGGACAGAAATGAAAGAGGAAGCCGCCTGGTCGAATTTTGCACAGAGCACAACATAATCATAACTAACACTTGGTTTAAGAATCATGAAAGAAGGTTGTATACATGGAAGAACCCTGGAGATACTAAAAGGTATCAGATGGATTATATAATGGTAAGACAGAGATTTAGGAACCAGGTTTTAAATTGTAAGACATTTCCAGGAGCAGATGTGGACTCTGACCACAATCTATTGGTTATGACCTGTAGATTAAAACTGAAGAAACTGCAAAAAGGTGGGAATTTAAGGAGATGGGACCTGGATAAACTAAAAGAACCAGAGGTGGTACAGAGATTCAGGGAGAGCATAAGGGAGCAATTGACAGGAATGGGGGAAATAAATACAGTAGAAGAAGAATGGGTAGCTTTGAGGGATGAAGTAGTGAAGGCAGCAGAGGATCAAGTAGGTAAAAAGACGAGGGCTAGTAGAAATCCTTGGGTAACAGAAGACATATTGAATTTAATTGATGAAAGGAGAAAATATAAAAATGCAGTAAGTGGAACAGGCAAAAAGGAATACAAACGTCTCAAAAATGAGATCGACAGGAAGTGCAAAATGGCTAAACAGGGATGGCTAGAGGACAAATGTAAGGATGTAGAGGCCTATCTCACTAGGGGTAAGATAGATACCGCCTACAGGAAAATTAAAGAGACCTTTGGAGATAAGAGAACGACTTGTATGAATATCAAGAGCTCAGATGGAAACCCAGTTCTAAGCAAAGAAGGGAAAGCAGAAAGGTGGAAGGAGTATATAGAGGGTCTATACCAGGGCGATGTACTTGAGGACAATATTATGGAAATGGAAGAGGATGTAGATGAAGATGAAATGTGAGATATGATACTGCGTGAAGAGTTTGACGGAGCACTGAAAGACCTGAGTCGAAACAAGGCCCCCGGAGTAGACAATATTCCATTGGAACTACTGACGGCCGTGGGAGAGCCAGTCCTGACAAAACTAGACCATCTGGTGAGCAAGATGTATGAAACAGGCGAAATACCCTCAGACTTCAAGAAGAATATAATAATTCCAATCCCAAAGAAAGCAGGTGTTGACAGATGTGAAAATTACCGAACTATCAGCTTAATAAGCCACAGCTGCAAAATACTAACACGAATTCTTTACAGACGAATGGAAAAACTAGTAGAAGCCAACCTCGGGGAAGATCAGTTTGGATTCCGTAGAAACACTGGAACACGTGAGGCAATACTAACCTTACGACTTATCTTAGAAGAAAGATTAAGGAAAGGCAAACCTACGTTTCTAGCATTTGTAGACTTAGAGAAAGCTTTTGACAATGTTGACTGGAATAATCTCTTTCAAATTCTAAAGGTGGCAGGGGTAAAATACAGGGAGCGAAAGGCTATTTACAATTTGTACAGAAACCAGATGGCAGTTATAAGAGTCGAGGGACATGAAAGGGAAGCAGTGGTTGGGAAGGGAGTAAGACAGGGTTGTAGCCTCTCCCCGATGTTGTTCAATCTGTATATTGAGCAAGCAGTAAAGGAAACAAAAGAAAAATTCGGAGTAGGTATTAAAATTCATGGAGAAGAAATAAAAACTTTGAGGTTCGCCGATGACATTGTAATTCTGTCAGAGACAGCAAAGGACTTGGAAGAGCAGTTGAATGGAATGGACAGTGCCTTGAAAGGAGGATATAAGATGAACATCAACAAAAGCCAAACAAGGATAATGGAATGTAGTCTAATTAAGTCGGGTGATGCTGAGGGAATTAGATTAGGAAATGAGGCACTTAAAGTAGTAAAGGAGTTTTGCTGTTTGGGGAGCAAAATAACTGATGATGGTCGAAGTAGAGAAGATATAAAATGTAGGCTGGCAATGGCAAGGAAAGCGTTTCTGAAGAAGAGAAATTTGTTAACATCCAGTATTGATTTAAGTGTCAGGAAGCCATTTCTGAAAGTATTCGTATGGAGTGTAGCCATGTATGGAAGTGAAACATGGACGATAAATAGTTTGGACAAGAAGAGAATAGAAGCTTTCGAAATGTGGTGCTACAGAAGAATGCTGAAGATTAGATGGGTGAATCACATAACTATTGAGGAAGTATTGAATAGGATTGGGGAGAAGAGAAGTTTGTGGCACAACTTGACCAGAAGAAGGGATCGGTTGGTAGGACATGTTCTGAGGCATCAAGGGATCACCAATTTAGTATTGGAGGGCAGCGTGGAGGGTAAAAATCGTAGAGGGAGACCAAGAGATGAATACACTAAGCAGATTCAGAAGGATGTGGGTTGCAGTAGGTACTGGGAGATGAGAAGGCTTGCACAGGATAGAGTAGCATGGAGGGCTGCATAAAACCAGTCTCAGGACTGAAGACCACAACAACAACAACAACAACAACAGTGAAATAATTTCATAAAACGTTTCATCCTGGATTTCATTTACTTTGAAGGTTGGATTTCCAAAAATACTGAAACACATATCTTTATTTCCAACTGAGAAGTCAAATATCAAATTTCATAGATATAGCTTTAAAAATACTTTAATAGTTCTTTAGTAATTATTTGTTAAAAAAATTCACCTACTATTTCACCCCCATAGGGGTTAAATTTACAAAAATTCTGAAACAGGTATTTCTCTATTTCTGACCAAGGAAGCTTCAAAACTGCCTTAATAGCTACATATTTCCAGGAAGCCTTTCTTCCCCTATTTCACCATTTATAGGGGTGCCATTTCGAAAAATACATTCTATAAGATACACACACTCTCCAGATTTCAAGTATCTATCCTCAGCGGTTTGAGCCATGTGCGGCTCGCGTTGGTGCTGTTGGTAGGTTGGCATCGTGTAATAGGGATAGTGGCGTCTCGTTTTCTTATTCTGTTTACTGGCGCCACTACGTGTGCTACCATTGTCTGTCTGCGAGTGGCAGCAGCAGCGTTTATTTCTATCTAGTAAACATACTAATTTGGGAAGGACGTGAAGTGTTTTCCGGGTCGGGTGTGTCGGTAGTTTGGTTGGGACAGAGCAGAAGAGACGTCCAGCAGCATGAGGACATCCCAGGACTGCTGGCGACACGGAGGCATTGCTGGATCGAGGGGCTGTAGTTACTAGGGCCACAACCTCGTTGTCCATCGGATCCAGGACGTTGAGTTGAGTGACATTAATCTAGTTGTGAAACCTCCACTGTTTTGTGATCACGCCATTTGTTCATGCGTTGGTGCTCGCAGGGTCGCCGTGAGACGAACAGCAACAAATGGAGCATGTCGAGTTGGCGGAATGTGTTATCCATCTTCTACTGCTTGTTATTAGTTTTTGAATTTTGTGTTATTATTGGTTAAGTGCAGCCAGCGGTATTTTACTGCCTAATGGCCGCCAATGCTCCAGTTAGCTGCCCTGGGGGTTAGCGTATTTTGCGGCAGTGTACTTTTCCTCATCTTGCCGATGCTGTCCGGTAACGTGTAGTTCGGCAGCGTCCTTGATTACGGTGTGGATAGTGGTTTCTCTTGTCTATCTTGGTTGTAGTGGTTCCTTCTGCCTTTCGATGTTTGAAACACAGGATTCTGAAGACGCATTGCTGTCTGTCACTTTGTCCTCGCTTGAAGTATTCCGTTATTGTACTGGTTATCACAGATTAGGTGAATTTGGTAAGAGCATTGATCGGCATTTAAAGTGTCCCTAGTTTGAGTTGCATCCTGTTAGATGAGCATAACTCTTGGCTGCCTGTCTCACCGCTTACGCAGCTGTAGGGACTTTTCTCAAGTCGAACCTTGGAGCACTGTCTGTGGATCACTCCGTTTTTGGTCTGATTGTGTCAATTGTTTAAAAATAATATTTTTTAAAATTATTCCTATTGCTTGTGGCCTTCACTCGACAAATAATTTGAATTCTTCTTAATATGGCCTTCGGCCATCAGTGTAGCTTGTGTTAAAGTAATTTTTTTATATTATTGTTTTAAAAAATTATTTTGGTATTTTTAACGTGTAATTGTCTTCCCCATTTGTAATTCATGCGTTCAGCCGTTAATTTTTCTGATGTATTACTCGTGGCCTTCAGCCGACAAATAATTTTAAATATTTCTTAATGACGCCCTTAGCCGTCAATGTAGCTTGTGTTACAGTCAATTTTTGTTTCAAATGATTTTTTAAAATTATTTCCTTAAATAAAGTGTATGTGTTTACCGTGCTACTAACGGTAAGTGATTAGGCCCCGTTCAAGCCTTTTCCTTCTTTCTCGAAGTCCCACATTTCAGTTTCACCCTTTATTTTATTTACTTAGAAGGTTGAATTTCCAAAAATACTGAAAGACGTATCTTTTATTTCCAACTGAAAAGTCAAATTTCAATTTTCATTGATATAGCTTTAAAAATACTTTAATAGTTCTTTAATAACGATTTGTTAAAAAAAATTCACCCGCTATTTCAGCACCCTAGGGGCTAAATTTAGAAAAATGCTATAACACGTACCTCTCTATTTCTCATCGAGAAAGCATATACCAATTTTCGTTGCTCTAGCTTCAAAATTGCCTTAATCTTTCAGAACACTTTTATTACCCCATTTCATCATTTTAGGAGTGTCATTTGGAAAAATACATTCTTAAACGACGCCTACACTGTAAGATAAACACCCTCTCCAAATTTCAAGTATTTATCCTTAGAGGTTTGGGCTGTGCCATGATAAGTCAGTCAGTCTGCCTTATATAGACAGATTTGAGGGAGGAGTTTACTAACGAATTTACGAATAGCGACAGGAATTTAGGCTACAATGTGTGCTTTAGATGGCAGTCAGTTCATACCAGTTTCCAACCTCTCGGTATTTCCTGATACTCTATAGTAGCTTGTTCAGTAAGAGGGTGGTGGCCATTTTTCCGTGCTCCCTCTCCTGACTCTCTGCGGGCAATATTTAGGTCTAGAGGATGACAAGATCTAGATTTCATTTCCTGATTGAAGAAAAGAATCCATACTCACTGTGGACGAGGCCTGTCTATTTCTCGGTCGGAAATGTTACCTTAGTTCGACCTTCGAATATCATACCTCCTGCTGACGGCACGGATGCAGTACTGTTCTCACGACTTTGTCCTGGAGCTGCGGATTCGATAGTTGGACGCTCTGCGTATGCACTATGTTCCGATCCAACTGGAACACATCAATTATTGTCAGAAGTTCTCGTGCTTTGTCAATAACTGTCAACGGAACAGTGAGAAACTGTCATTGTGCCCAATCAGGCATGCGTCTGTTAATTGTGGTTGGTAGTTCCTCGAAGCCCTTAACTGTACGGAGATGCCAGGCAGCTTACACTTCCAAGAGGACAAACTCTCACCGCGTTCCAAACGCTGGGTGTTAAGAGACTACGAGAATAATTCGGAGTTTTATTCATTTCTGTCGCTCCCTGCCGAGTACTACGCTGAAAATTCTGTAAGCAAATATTTGTACGTCTGGCAGAGCTTCCTGGTCACATTGTAGTAGAGCTTTGCTTACGATAGGTGCTCACCGAATAAATTGATGTTTAGTACATCCGTCGGGTGGGACAAAGAAAATAATTCCCCGAAGTACTGGACAAAATACACTCCTGGAAATGGAAAAAAGAACACATTGACACCGGTGTGTCAGACCCACCATACTTGCTCCGGACACTGCGAGAGGGCTGTACAAGCAATGATCACACGCACGGCACAGCGGACACACCAGGAACCGCGGTGTTGGCCGTCGAATGGCGCTAGCTGCGCAGCATTTGTGCACCGCCGCCGTCAGTGTCAGCCAGTTTGGCGTGGCATACGGAGTTCCATCGCAGTCTTTAACACTGGTAGCATGCCGCGACAGCGTGGACGTGAACCGTATGTGCAGTTGACGGACTTTGAGCGAGGGTGTATAGTGGGCATGCGGGAGGCCGGGTGGACGTACCGCCGAATTGCTCAACACGTGGGGCGTGAGGTTTCCACAGTACATCGATGTTGTCGCCAGTGGTCGGCGGAAGGTGCACGTGCCCGTCGACCTGGGACCGGACCGCAGCGACGCACGGATGCACGCCAAGACCGTAGGATCCTACGCAGTGCCGTAGGGGACCGCACCGCCACTTCCCAGCAAATTAGGGACACTGTTGCTCCTGGGGTATCGGCGAGGACCATTCGCAACCGTCTCCATGAAGCTGGGCTACGGTCCCGCACACCGTTAGGCCGTCTTCCGCTCACGCCCCAACATCGTGCAGCCCGCCTCCAGTGGTGTCGCGACAGGCGTGAATGGAGGGACGAATGGAGACGTGTCGTCTTCAGCGATGAGAGTCGCTTCTGCCTTGGTGCCAATGATGGTCGTATGCGTGTTTGGCGCCGTGCAGGTGAGCGCCACAATCAGGACTGCATACGACCGAGGCACACAGGGCCAACACTCGGCATCATGGTGTGGGGAGCGATCTCCTACACTGCCCGTACACCACTGGTGATCGTCGAGGGGACACTGAATAGTGCACGGTACATCCAAACCGCCATCGAACCCATGTATCCCGTGCCACCCAACGTGCTCTAGAAGGTGTAAGTCAACTACCCCGGCCAGCAAGATCTCCGGATCTGTCCCCCATTGAGCATGTTTGGGACTGGATGAAGCGTCATCTCACGCGGTCTGCACGTCCAGC
Source organism: Schistocerca piceifrons (assembly GCF_021461385.2). NCBI lineage: Eukaryota > Metazoa > Arthropoda > Insecta > Orthoptera > Acrididae > Schistocerca > Schistocerca piceifrons. The sequence goes on along the minus strand of NC_060138.1, from coordinate 893,970,224 downwards.
ACGAACGCTGGTCCAACTGAGGCGCCAGGTGGAAATGGCATGGCAAGCCGTTCCACAGGACTACATCCAGCATCTCTACGATCGTCTCCATGGGAGAATAGCAGCCTGCATTGCTGCGAAAGGTGGATATACACTGTACTAGTGCCGACATTGTGCATGCTCTGTTGCCTGTGTCTATGTGCCTGTGGTTCTGTCAGTGTGATCATGTGATGTATCTGACCCCAGGAATGTGTCAAGAAAGTTTCCCCTTCCTGGGACAATGAATTCACGGTGTTCTCATTTCAATTTCCAGGAGTGTATAATGCGTGAATTTCCCAGATGAAAAATTTACGCTTGGCGCAATAATTAACTGAGCTGTTACACGGTTAGCCACTGTAATACTATTTGTCTCACTTGCTGTCCAATATTTTCGCCTTTTTTGACGCCTTCCAGCAATTATTCCTGTCGCTAAACAAAGCGCTTTACATATTTCAGGCCAATGTAGATTAAGAGTATGCAAATGGCTAAAAGGGCAAAGAGTAATTAGATACAGCTGAAAACACTGTTGTTGCCGCTACATGCGTAATTTTTAATCTGTGAACAGCAGGGAATGGAGAGCCATAGAGCCATCGGCCTGCTCAACTCAATTTAGAATCCAAACTGCAAAAGTTATTTTTCTGCCGTTTGTATGTTAGTTTCGAACTTAAGACCCAAAATTTTCATGGAAAAGGTAATATGCAAATACTTCTGGACATATATCGCTTTATAAATGAGTCAGAGTTGTTCTTCTGAATAGCGGAGCTTCTTTAAAACAGAACTAGGAAGGCAGTAGTACGCAACAGCATAAAAAGATTTTAAAGCAAACAGAACTGAACCATTCGATACTAATGTAATAAGCCACGAACTTTTTTACTCCTTCGTTAGTTGGTGATTAATCACTAAATCAGTCTGGGACAAAATCTACCAAGTGACTTTTGAAGTATCAACCTGACTCTACAAAACAGCTGAATATATTGACCAACCGAATAACTCTGCCCACCACAGAGCTAAAACTAAAAAATTCTAACGCCAATCACACGTGCAGTTGAGTCATTCAGTAAAAAAGAGATCGTATTCCTCTGGACCTAATGCTGGTATTCACACAATTTTTCACTTTCTCAAATCAAGGTGAATGAACTGAGGTACCGAAAGCGGAGGATTCCCACAAGCGTTCAAAACTCTCCTTCTACATTTCAGAATTACTTGGAAAGAAAAGAAAAGGAAGAACAAGGGCTACAGGGGGAACACTGAAACGAATGGCAGAAAGATCTGAAATGTGATATGCAGGAAAGTGGAAAATGTACAGCATGGGGCAAGTAAGAGTGACTCGGACGAGTGAACTTGTGGCAGCGTTAACGGAGGAGGAAGGGACCTACAGTTTCTTCCAACAGGTCACCTGATCTGTCTGTATGCCAATTCCAGCAGTCCAGCTTCCATCCACCTTTAGCAACTTGCTGGCCAGAGCCCAAAACTGCCAAGAGATGAATGGTGGTCACTTTCAACGTCTGCTATAGTCAGGTCTGAACTGTATTTCCTTTCCTTTGCTGTGTTCTTTTGTACCCTGGATCTCCGTTCTCTTGGCCACTTTTATTTACCCCACCTTGTATTAACTAAAGAGAGAAAGAAACGAAGTGTGAAGGAGCTGATACAGTTTGAAAAACTGACGTAAGACCTTCCACAAATCAGGTCCAAAACAGCACAGATGAAGATGGAGAAGACGAAACCACCAATTGCTGAATATATAGGATCTATACTCTAACGAGAGGCTACAGTGCAGTTTATGAAGATGACGGTGTCATGAGGTATGCTCCTCTTATGAAGGTAGTGGTCCATTCATTTCTGACAAACGCTAGTAACGCACCAAAGAGCGATCTGACTGGGCTACACAGTAGCTTGATTTCCACCTGCCCCTCCTTCTTACCCATCCTCCTTCTCCCTCCAACTCAATCTCCCCCTTCCCTTCTGTGTCTGTTGCCTTAAGTATAAAATAGCCGGCGTTTCTCCTGTTGGCATGTATTACTAGCCCAGACTATATTGTTGACAGACTTCTCGGCCCTTTATTGCTACAATTTATTACCTGCTTACCTTAATTAGGATAGTTAAAGTTTGCCACATGTTTTCCAAATTCATTTTCCTTGTCGCTGATACTTATGACCATCATTTTCCTTATGTTACAATTTGTTATCTTCATCACTGATATTTATTAGCAAGTTATTGTAATTTATGTCCGCCCCTGTTAGCTGAGTTATCAGCGCGACGGAATGTCATGCCTAACGGCCCGGATTCGATTCTCCGCTGGGTCGGAGATTTTCTCCATTCAGGGACAGGGCGTTGTGTTGTCCTTATCACAATCATTTCATCCTCATCGACACGCAAGTCGCCGCAGTGGCGTCAACCCGAAAGATTAGCACTAGGCGAATGGTCTACCCGACGGGAGGCCCTCGCCACACGGCGTTTCCATTCCCATTATAATTTCTTACTCATATTGGGAGGAAATGAGGGATGCTACATTCCATAATCCTTCTTCATCATGAGTCACTAATACATCTTCTTCACTATAAGTCCTCAATAATTTGTAAAATACCATCAATGTCTCAATTAACAACGACCTGAGAGACTAATCCAGTGTATCATGCTGCTTGACCTCCCGATTATCACTGATTTATTCAATCACAGGTGCTTTCCTAGCTACAGTCTCTGTCTTTTAATACACCTGTGATACTCCATAAAACTTCCTAACACCTTGTACACTTTTCCTTACATCTGAAACTTAGGCTACCAAGTGTACTCTTCCTTGACAAACCAGGAGCAGTTTAACTGACAAAGTTAGGGTCAGTGACTTGTCTCACATCCATGTGGTGCATTCAGTATATTGTTGCTTTGTGAGTGCCACATGATGCAAAGACAAAACACACAAACCATGAAATACTGTTGTGACACTGATTTATGTATCACCTTGTCAGTACTGCTCCATGGTTTACAACAGAATTACTAGGAAATAGAGTAAGCACAAGTAGTGCAGAGAAGAAACAGAAAGAAAAAATGTTCTTATGGGACTTAGCTGCTAAGGTCATCAGTCCCTAAGCTTGCACCCTACTTAACCTAAATTATCCTAAGGACAAACACACACACCCATGCCCGAGGGAGGACTCGAACCTCCGCCGGGATCTGCCGCACAGTCCATGACTGGAGCCCCTAAGACCGCTCGGCTAACCACGCGCGGCAAACAGAAAGAAGAAAAAGGGGTTCTGTGAATATCGGAACGAGTATCTACTAGTGTACATCCTTGGAGCACCGCTAAACTTTCAGCCTATATGACAATAATAAATAACGTTCCCACTCACCTACTGTTTGCATGATGAGAGTCAGACTGAATAGTACGGTTGACTGAAAGATTTAAAAATATTTTATTTTCATTCTTTGTTTGGATAGCATATTATAGTTAAGCTATGGCTACTGCAAAACCGGATGTCCCTAGTCCACGCTCAGTCCACGTGAACAGCGTTCCAACTCTGGGTACTGCTAATACGGGACGCTATTGCAGAGCATTGCTGACAAAGATATGTGTCCAAAATACTCAGTACCAACCTGTCACAAGGCTGGGAACAATCGCGTGAGGGACGACATGGAGCAGGCTGACGAGACCACACCAGTACCTCAAGGTCACTCTCTTTCCCGACAGCTCTTGCCCTGACCAGACGTGTCCTCCTGCTCCTCTTTCTGGGCAATATGGCCCTCGGACTGGCTGCAACAGTCTCCTGCCCCTCTGCAGTTTGTATCCCTTAGTAGTAGGTCATGGAGCAGTAAACTATGGTCAATGATCTAAACACTCATGGTTTTGTCTTTTTACAAAATTCCTGACACTCCTGGACGATTAAATCTCGCCTAAGACCTAATCTCTGCCCATCCATGCGTATTACACAACCTAATGACAATTGACTATACTTGTCAACATTCACTTTCCTTCAGTCCTGACAATCCTACAGAGAAAGGGAATAAGGGGCTACACACAAAACCAAGAAAAATGGAAACAAACACCCCACGAGAGGTTACAGTAAATGCTAGCTGCTGCTTACCTGTGTTGCTGACGAACATAGTATCCTTACTAATTCCGAGTTGTAAACAAACGTAGCAGTGTAGGAAGATCGACGGTGACATGGAAACTCCACTGGGCATCGTATGCTCCGCATTAAGAGCTAAAATGTAACTTATACGTAGTTCTTACTGGGGTTAAGGAAAACGTGGAAAGGAGGACCGACTAATATAACTTTTTCACAGAACCTGCTTATTTAACAATATATAAACTGTGTTTTACAGATAAGCGAAGCATTTAACCATAAAATTTTCCTTAACATACTGAACAAGTTTGCAAAATTCTTTTGATCTTAAACTGTGTGTTGAATAAGCTTTTAATCTTTGCAAAATAAATCTGAAGTGCTGTATTGCAAAACAGCAAATAATATGGCAATGATTACAAGACGGCCGGACCTGCAGCCCGCCCGTTATCGGGTGAAACAGTGGTGTTTACTACCGTGCTGGACACAGTCTGTCTTATTAAATGCCATTCTGCAACACATAAAAACCATATAAGCACCATTGATGACAAGAGTGATTCAATTACTCAGAACAAAGACGTAACTTTTAATTTGAATTTTGTATGTCGAAAGGTTCAAGGTTAAGAAGGGCACATGTGCTTAAAGGTTAAACAGATTAGCAAACAATATGAGAATGATAAGGCTTAATTCAAACCAACCAATCTCTTAATTTCAATCGGCCACCAAGGTGCGACTAGACCCCAACCCGGCCATTCCGACGATTGACGAAAGACCTGGTGACAGTTGGCTGTCAATGTTTCCAAGGTTAAACTGATTGTATGTTATTAAGACCGCTCTGAAGAAAAGTCTTAGAACATAACACGTAAACACTTATTACAAGAGAACTCACCCGACGGAACAACAAGATCCAGCTAAAATACATCAGTAATGACCCCGTATTTCAAGCACGGAAATGAACAGCTTAGTACAATAGGTTGTTCAGATCATACCTAATGACTGAGAAATGCAATTACAATCAAAGAATTGAACCGGTTAACAGCTAAATCTAACCCCAAAGTCCATTTGTTGTTTAACGGCAACCTGCGCCTTAGTACAATTGTCCCGGCTGTATTTACGACCAGTAGCTGATTAATTAGAACGTTAATGATCAGGTACAAATCAGAAATGAAAGGCAATACAATAGTGGGACGAATTTTCAAACGAAGACTAGTGTCTTAGTACAATACTATTGCCTATATTTCCGACCAAAGAGCCAAACGAGTAAAGCTGTGACGGTCGGATACAACCACAAAATAATAAAGAGGGCAGGCAGACAATAAAACAAATCACCACGAGGATTACAGAATGTTACTCCCCTTGTAAGTAGGCTGTTTAGGTTTTTTCATCCTTTATCAGCAAGCTGTTCCCCGGATCCACGGTGCGTCGCAGCGGCTACTGAGTGGTGCCGATGAAAGCCAGGTAGAAGAGCACAGCCAGGCCACGAGCGGTCGTCCGACACGAATGTTGCCAACCAACCGACGGAATGTCGGGCTGCTGCTTCTAGTCGACGCTGATCCTGTCGAAGTATTCCGGTATCTTCGCTCTCCGCAGGCCCTCCGTGCACAGCTCGCTGTTCCGGCCGCTCGGATCTCGTGACCACCTCTTGTCGCGGCGCTTCCGCCAATCCCCAAACTTCGTGCCTCCTTCTCAGGCCAGCAAACCCCGTATATACACTCCTGGAAATGGAAAAAAGAACACATTGACACCGGTGCGTCAGACCCACCATACTTGCTCCGGACACTGCGAGAGGGCTGTACAAGCAATGATTACACGCACGGCACAGCGGACACACCAGGAACCGCAGTGTTGGCCGTCGAATGGCGCTAGCTGCGCAGCATTTGTGCACCGCCGCCGTCGGTGTCAGCCAGTTTGCCGTGGCATACGGAGCTCCATCGCAGTCTTTAACACTGGTAGCATGCCGCGACAGCGTGGACGTGAACCGTATTTGCAGTTGACGGACTTTGAGCGAGGGCGTATAGTGGGCATGCGGGAGGCCGGGTGGACGTACCGCCGAATTGCTCAACACGTGGGGCGTGGGGTCTCCACAGTACATCGATGTTGTCGCCAGTGGTCGGCGGAAGGTGCACGTGCCCGTCGACCTGGGACCGGACCGCAGCGACGCACGGATGCACGCCAAGACCGTAGGATCCTACGCAGTGCCGTAGGGGACCGCACCGCCACTTCCCAGCAAATTAGGGACACTGTTGCTCCTGGGGTATCGGCGAGGACCATTCGCAACCGTCTCCATGAAGCTGGGCTACGGTCCCACACACCGTTAGGCCGTCTTCCGCTCATGCCCCAACATCGTGCAGCCCGCCTCCAGTGGTGTCGCGACAGGCGTGAATGGAGGGACGAATGGAGACGTGTCGTCTTCAGCGATGAGAGTCGGTTCTGCCTTGGTGCCAATGATGGTCGTATGCGTGTTTGGCGCTGTGCAGGTGAGCGCCACAATCAGGACTGCATACGACCGAGGCACACAGGGCCAACACCCGGCATCATGGTGTGGGGAGCGATCTCCTACACTGGCCGTACACCACTGGTGATCGTCGAGGGGACACTGAATAGTGCACGGTACATCCAAACCGTCATCGAACCCATCGTTCTACCATTCCTAGACCGGCAAGGGAACTTGCTGTTCCAACAGGACAATGCACGTCCGCATGTATCCCGTGCCACCCAACGTGCTCTAGAAGGTGTAAGTCAACTACCCCGGCCAGCAAGATCTCCGGATCTGTCCCCCATTGAGCATGTTTGGGACTGGATGAAGCGTCATCTCACGCGGTCTGCACGTCCAGCACGAACGCTGGTCCAACTGAGGCGCCAGGTGGAAATGGCATGGCAAGCCGTTCCACAGGACTACATCCAGCATCTCTACGATCGTCTCCGTGGGAGAATAGCAGCCTGCATTGCTGCGAAAGGTGGATATACACTGTACTAGTGCCGACATTGTGCATGCTCTGTTGCCTGTGTCTATGTGCCTGTGGTTCTGTCAGTGTGATCATGTGATGTATCTGACCCCAGGAATGTGTCAATAAAGTTTCCCCTTCCTGGGACAATGAATTCACGGTGTTCTTATTTCAATTTCCAGGAGTGTATATGGGCAAGCAAAGATCTTGTAAGGACATAACATGCAGATACCACCTTTTCCTCATAGATATTGACAATGGAGCCACAAGAGAGATAGTCGATACTACACCTGAGACAGTGACGCTAGACAGAGCAGCCTACTAATGCAATGGCACCACAGCTCAGTGGCGCTGCAGTGGGGCAGCACATTATATTGCAAAAAGTAATAGGTCGGGGATACAGTACCCACCACGAAGGGTGGATGAGCTGTTCTTCTAGGGGTCAGAACGGAGATGGCTCTCTGACCTGAAATATATATATATATATATATATATATATATTGTCAGGTACGTCATTTTCTAGTGAGCGATAGTAAACATTTTTCAAGCGGTGCCGGACTTTTTTTATTTTATTTTGTTTTTATATTATTTTATTTTATTTGTTTATTTTCTGAAGTGTGTAGCTGGAGTCAGCCCTAACAAATACAAGTTATCAAGGCTACCATGCGATGCCCAGTGCCTGCAGGAAGTGTCGGTTGTTTTCCCGCAACGAGAAAGATGATTTTTAAATCGGAAATTTACGTGCCTATTCGAAAGAGCAATCGCAAATTAATCTAGTGAGATATTTGTTTTATCGATACGCATAACAGGGATATTATACCACAAGAATAAACAGTACTCCAGCAGCAGGCACTGAGCAGTTACTGAGCAGTGCTGGTCAATGGCTGTAGTACACAATCGGCCTCTGTGGCCGAGCGGTTCTAGGCGCTTCAGTCCGGAATTGCGCTGCTGCTACGACCGCAGGTTCGAGTTCTGCATCGGGCATGGATGTGTGTGATGTCCTTAAGTTAGTTAGGTTTAAGTAGTTCTAAGTCTAGGGGACTGATGACCTCAGATGTTGAGGCCCATAGTGCTTAGAGCCATTTTAGTAGTACACAGTGTGGGCCTGGGTGGTATTGTCGCTCTTGGAATACTGCTTATTCTTCATGTTTTTACTGTTTCCTGTAATACAGGTTGTACTAGTCAAATTTGGAACCGCTTACTCGGAACGCAAAATGCCGCTTTTAATATCATTTTGCTGACCGAATTGAAGACGACAAATGAGACTCCCTTACGGGAATTAGGAATCTGTGATCCACAGGTAAGGGGGACACGGTATGTGACACTACGTCAGTAGTGTTTAACAGGCTGGGAATTCGGCTCGGAAGCGTTCTCGGGTATCCAATTCGGTTAAGGCGGCCGCTTGCATTAAGCTGGAAGTCCGGTTTCGAGTCCCGCTTCAGCACAAATTTTCGACTGGTGCCACTGATACATTTCAAAGCCCAGATGTGGCTTACATTAATGAGTTCTTTGAACGAGAAGATGTGTCTTACGTTCACAGGCTTCACTTTTCACTTCAAGAATAGTAGTTGAATATTTCTTCATTCTTAGATCTACATCTACATCTACATCCACGTGATTACTCCGCTATTCACAATAAAGTACCTGGCAGAGGGTTCAATGAACCACCTTCAAGCTGTCTCTCTGTCGTGCCACTCTCGAACGGCACGGGGGAAAAACGAGCACTTAAATTTTTCTGTGCGATCCCTGATGTCTTTTATTTTATCGTGATGATCAGTTCTCCCTCTGTAGGTGGGTGCCAACAGAATGTTTTCGCAATCGGAGGAGAAAACTGGTGATCGAAATTTCATGAGAAGCTCCCGTCGCAACGAAAAACGCCTTTGTTTTATTGATTGCCACTCCAATTCACGTATAATGTCTGTAACACTATCTCTCCTGTTTCGCGATAATACAAAACGAGGTGCCCTTCTTTGTACTTTTTCGATGTCATCCGTCAGTCCCACCTGATGCGGATCCCACACCGCACAGCAATACTCCAGAATAGAGTGGATAAGTGTGGTGTAAGCAGACTGTTTAGTAGACCTGTTGCACCTTCTAAGTGTTCTGCCAATGAATCGCAGCCTTTAGTTTGCTCTACCCACAATATTAACTATGTGATCGTTCCAATTTAGATTACTTGTAATTGTTATATCTAAGTATTTACTTGAATTTACAGCCTTCAGATTTGTGTGACATATCCGGTAATCGAAATTTAGCTGATTTCTCTTCGTACTCATGTAAATAGTTTCACACTTTTCCTTATTCAGGGTCACTGTTGATGACAAATGCGAGACCTGTAACTGTGTTCTCCAAAAGCTGTGTTCTCCAAAGCCAACTCTGTCTGACGGTGTTCCATGAGCACCTAGCGTACGTACGGCTAGACAGTAGATGCCTCGCAACAGAGCACGGCGTGCGGGTGGAGATAAGAGGGAGGGTCTTGTAGGGCGCATCGCGACGCACGCACCGTCGAATTCACTCAGGCATTCGGCGCGGCGCGGCGTCATTTCCTCCCCTTTCATCTACTGGCGTCGCGCGCGAGACATCGGCGCAAGGCGGGGAGGAAGCTGGCGGGGTGGGAGCCGGAGGATTTCTTCCTCCTCCGCAATTACGCGGGACGCGCCGTCTGAGCCGCTACTCTGTCTGGCGCCGCCAGACGCTGACTCACCGCCTAGAGGCGTTGGCGGTTTACGTTGCCATCCGCTGTGCTGCTCCAAATGCACACACATGAGGAGACGCAGTCATATTCTGAAAATTAAATGCGACACTAGGTTCTTTAAAAATGTTCACTACAGATTATTTCACGATACCTTAATGTCCAGATTGGTTAACACTGAACGGAAATACAACATGTAGTTGGTGAGTACATTTAAAAATTCATGGTACAGATTTTAACTATTACTTGTCTGAGGATACGTGGATGGAGCAGTTCCTGAATTTGTCTGCGGCGAACACAGCGACCATTAGTAACCATTGTATAGGTAAATCGCCACAGCTCCCAGACTACTTGTTTTACTAATAGTTTCACTCTACCGACAACGACATCTTCAGGTGTTCATTACCCTGATGGCAACATCTTGAAGGCCCAAGCACCACACACTCCATCGTCAGCAAAAAGTGGCAAAGTGAGCAATGGTCATCTGAAAAGGCTGTTATCTAAAGTGTCACCAATAATAAAGCAAGTAGTACACTACCTCATGGCAAAATGTTCTGAGTCATTACATCACTCTACTAAGAGCTTCTTCAAGATTCTACTGGTGTCCCTTCATAGCTGAACACTGAGAAGTATGACTTGGCCTAACGACTCAGAAGATTTTAATCATCAATGAATACAGTCACGAAAGCCTGTAGACACACATAGTATGCTGCCTGTTTGTCTTCATCTGTACACCGATATACCATTTAAGATTTCTGAGAATCTCCTCGCCTCTTTATCTATGGCTGTTACAGTGTATCTACTCTATTACAATCCAACCACAGTGTTCGACGTTACATTAAGCGGCCTATGCTTCTAGAAGGAACTACGTCAATTGGGGAAATTTTTTATCTTACTGGACGTGCATAGGAATTACGTACATCCCAGTACAGGATGACACACAGTATCGTAGCCAAGTCATATGGCATTTTCAACGGTGTGCTCTTGCTGTGACTGATCCCCATCGGAAATGAAAATTTGGTTTTCGCTTACATCGTTTAAGGGAAATATTGGGATGGTTCCCAGAAAATCATGGAGGAACGAAGATCTGTGTTTAACTTTCAATTGACAACACAGTCATTGGAGATGAAGCACGAGCATGGATTAGGGGAGAATGGGGAAGGACCCAACCCGGAATTTGCCTTAAGCAATTTATGAAAACAATGGAAAACCTAAATCTCGATAGCCAGTTGGAGATTTGAACCCCATGATACAAGAATAGTCGATTTCCTTATTCCCAGTCCGAGGTTCTATCCTTGCTGTATCTGTAGAATTTGGCGATTCATCATCAAGGCAAATGATTCTGTAATGCACGTATTACCGAATATATGGATGATGAAATGCTTCATTGGTAGATGGTATGTTTTGGACGTCAAACTATGTTGACGAATCCATTTCCGCTCACATTGTTTCGATGACTGACCACTCTACTCTGTCAGGTGTTATACTCTGTGATCTCATGTGATGTTGCAGCACACTGCAAGGTGTAAATCGTCCACCATAACAAGAACACTTCAAGCATGTGATGGACAGCCCTTATCGTCATCAGCTTGATACGTACATTTAGAGATCCTGAGTCAGTGGCACCAAGCCATTCCTCCCTCTCCACTGCCACGCAAAGCTATAGACTTACTATTAGGCGGGATGCCGAAGCCTTGGTAGCCAGCTGCCGGTCGCTACCCTGGTGCATCTGTACCGCTGAGCTACTGCTGCCACCCAGACAATGCACTAGAGTGTCTCTTTCCGTGGGTCATGAGAGCAATGCCTGACAATACCATAGCATGCGTCGACGCCAGACATGAGCACTCACCCGAGCAGCTGTTTGTTGTTGGAATAATAACACCTTTACTTGCATGCCATTTGTCTTGCTGCAGCTACCTTCACCTCCGAAGGACTCCCTTAGCCCTTGCCAACCCATCCATCGCACAGTGCCAGGATATCAGGTACCCATCTATTATACATGTATATTTTCTCTTTTGAGTCATCAGTAGTCTGACTGGTTTGACGCGGCCCGCGCCACGAATTCCTCTCCTGTGCCATCCTCTCCACCTCAGTAGCACTTGCAATCTTCGTCCTCAATTATTTGCTGGAGAATTCCGGTCACTGTTTTCCTCTACAGTTCGTACCCTGTACAGCTCCTCTAGAACCATGGAAGTTATTCACTGATGTCTGTCCCTCCGTCTTGTCAGGGTTTTCCTTATATTCCTTTCCTCGCCAATTCTCTGCAGAAACTCAGCACACCTTACCTTGTCAGTCCACCTAATTTTCAACGTTCTTCTGGAGCAACATATATTAAATTCTTCGATTCTATTCTGTGCTGGTTTTCCCACAGTCCATGTTTCACAACCATACAATGCTGTGCTCTGAACGTACAATATCAGAAAATTCTTCCTTAAAGTAAGGCCTATGTTTGACCGTAGTAGACTTCTATTGGCCAGGAATATCCTTTTCGCCAGAACTATTCTGCTTTTGAAGCCCTCCTTGCTCCATTCGTCATGGGTTATTTTGCTGCCTAGGTAGCAGAATTCCTGTTCACCAGTCCTGGTGTAAAGTTCTCCGCTGTTCTCATTTTTGCTACTTCTCATTACTTTCGTCTTTCTTCGATTTACTCTCAATCTATATTCTGTACTCATTAGACTGTTCATTGCTTTCAAAAGATCCTGTAACTCTTCTTCATTTTCACCGAGGATAACAATGCCATCAGCATACCTTATCACTAATATCCTTTCTCCACGATTTTTAATTCCACTCTTGAAATTTCCTTTTATTTCCGTCATTGCTTCTTCGATGTACAAATTGAACACTAGGCTCAAAAGACTACACCCTTTTTAATCCGAGTACTTTATTCCTGAACTTCCACTCATATTGTTTCCGTTTGCCTATTGTACATATTCTATATTACCCGTCTTTCCCTATAGCTTACCCCCATTTTTCTCAGAATTTAGACCATTTTGCATTATTTAAAATTATCGAACGCTTTCTCGAGGTCGACAGATCCTATGAAAGAATGTTGATTTTTCCTCAGTCTACATTCCACTATTAACCGCAACGTCAGAACCGCCTATCTGGTGCCTTTACCTATCCTAAAGCCAAACTGATCGTAATCTAACACATCCTTAATTTTCTTTTCTATTCTTCTGGGGTGGATGAAATTAAGTCGGAACTCATCAAGTACAGTGGAATGTCAGGTCTTAAATGGCTACACAGGATAATTGGAATGGCCTGGGAGTCGGGACAGGTTCCATCAGACAGGACAAAAGCAGTAATCACACCAATCTTTAAACAAGGGAACAGAAAAGATTGTAACAACTACAGAGGTATGTCTTTAATCAGCGTTGTGGGTAAAATCTTCTCAGGTATTGTTGAAAGGAAAGTGCGACTATTAGTTGAGGAGCAATTGGATGAAAATTAATGTGGGTTTAGGCCTTTTAGAGGTTGTCAGGACCAGATCTTTAGCTTACGACAAATAATGGAGAAGTGTTATGAGTGGAACAGGGAATTGTATCTATGCTTTATAGAACTAGAAAAGGCATATGACCGGGTTCCTAGGAGGAAGTTATTGTCTGTTCTACGAGATTATGGAATAGGAGGCAAACTTTTGCAAGCAATTCAAGGTCTTTACATGGATAGTCAGGCAGCAGTTAGAGTTGACGGTAAACTGAGTTCATGGTTCAGAGTAGTTTCAGGGGTAAGACAAGGCTGCAACCTGTCTCCACTGTTGTTCATATTATTTATGGATCATATGTTGAAAACAATAGACTGGCTGGGTGAGATTAAGATATGTGAACACAAAATAAGCAGTCTTGCATATGCGGATGACTTAGTTGTGATGGCAGATTCGATTGAAAGTTTGCAGAGTAATATTTCAGAGCTAGATCAGAAATGTAAGGACTATGGTATGAAGATTAGCATCTCCAAAACGAAAGTAATGTCAGTGGGAAAGAAATATAAACGGATTGAGTGCCAAATAGGAGGAACAAAGTTAGAACAGGTGGACGGTTTCAAGTACTTAGGATGCATATTCTCACAGGATGGCAACATAGTGAAGGAACTGGAAGCGAGGTGTAGCAAAGCTAATGCAGTGAGCGCTCAGCTACGATCTACTCTCTTCTGCAGGAAGGAAGTCAGTACCAAGACTAAGTTATCTGTGCACCGTTCAATCTTTCGACCAACTTTGTTGTATGGGAGCGAAAGCTGGGTGGATTCAGGTTACCTTATCAATAAGGTTGAGGTTACGGATATGAAAGTAGCTAGGATGATTGCAGGTACTAGTAGATGGGAACAATGGCAGGAGGGTGTCCACAATGAGGAAATCAAAGAAAAACTGGGAATGAACTCTATAGATGTAGCAGTCAGGGCGAACAGGCTTAGATGGTGGGGTCATGTTACACGCATGGGAGAAGCAAGGTTACCCAAGAGACTCATGGGTTCAGCAGTAGAGGGTAGGAGGAGTCGGGGCAGACCAAGGAGAAGGTACCTGGATTCGGTTAAGAATGATTTTGAAGTAATAGGTTTAACATCAGAAGAGGCACCAATGTTAGCACTGAGTAGGGGATCATGGAGGAATTTTATAAGGGGGGCTATGCTCCAGACTGAACGCTGAAAGGCATAATCAGTCTTAAATGATGATGATGATGATGATGATGATTCTTCTGGATATAATTCTTGTCAGAAACTTGGATGCATGAGCTGTTACACTGATTTTACAAATTCTGGTGGAAAGTTGTCTGTCTCTTCTGACCTATTTGATCTTATGTCTTCCAGAGCTCTTCTAAATTCTTACTCTCATGTTGGATCCCCAATCGCTTCTATATCGACTCATGTTTCTTCTTCTATGACGTCTCATAAAGGCCTTCACTGTACTATCCGCTCCCTCCTCTCCATTTAACAGTGGAAATCCCATTGCACTCTTAGTGTTACTACCATTGCTTTTAATTTCACTGAAGATTTTTTTTAGTTTTCTGGAAACTCAGTTATACCTTCCTTACCATTTCTTTTTCGATTTCCTCACATTTTTCATGCATCAATTTCGCCTTAGCTTCTCTACACTTCTTACTTATTTAGTTCCTAATTCACTTGTATTCCTTTCTTCCCCAATTTCCCAGTACATTTCTGTACTTCCTTTTTTCATCGATGAACTAAAGTATTTCTTCTGTTATCCATGGTTTCTTAACAGTTACCTTCTTCTTGCTTAAGTTTTTCTTTCCAAACTCTGTGGCTACCCTTTTTAGAGATGTCCATTCCTCTTCAACTGAACTGCGTATTGAGCTATTCACTATCGCAGTATCTGTAGCCTCAGAGAACTTCAAGCGTACCTCTTCATTCCTTAGTACTTCCATATCCCACTTCTTTGCGTATTGATTCTTCCTGACTAGTCTCTTAAACTTCAACCTAGTCTTCATCGCAACTCAGTTGTGATCTGAGTCTATACCTGCTCCTGAGTACCCCTTTCAGTCCAGTATCCGATATCATAGTCTCTTCCTGACCATAATATAATAAAATCTTCCCTTAATAGTTCTGAGTTTACCTTGTCCTCCTTTGATTCTTGAACAGAGCATTCGGTATTACCAGCCGAAATCTATTGCAGAACTCAAGTACTCTTTCCTCTCTCTCTCATTCCAATAATATACCCTGTCTTCTACTCCTTAACCTACAACCGCATTTCAATTCCTCACGACTATTTGATTTTCATCTCCCCTCACGTACTGAATTATTCATCCAATATCCTCATATCTCTTAGTCTTGTCGTTGCTATGTCGGATCCTTGTCTGTGTTGCTTTGCTGTCGATTCTCATGAGAACAACCTTACCATTGAACTGTTCACAGTATGCCATTACCTGCCCTACCTTCCTATTCACAACGAATGTTACACCCGTTACACCTTTTTCTGCAGCTTTTGATCTTACTTATGCTCGTCTGATCAGAAATCCTTGGCTTCCTTCCATTTCACTTTCACTGAAATTCCACGCTCCGATTCGTAGAACGTTATACCTTCGTTGGTTGTTCAATCTTTTTCTCAAGGCCACCTCCCACTTGACAGTCCCCTCCCGGATATCCGAATGGGGGACTATTCCGGAATCAACCGAGAGATCATCATGACGATTTCTCAATTACAGGTGACATTTTCAGTAGATACACCTGATGTGTCTTTAATGCAGTGGTTTCCATTGTCTTCTGCATCCTCATGCCATGACCATTGCTGAATCCTGCCCTTTTAGGGCTAATTTCCACCCCAAGAGCAAGAGATTGCTGTAAACCTCTGTCCGCTCCCCTATCCTCTTTGACAAGGCCGTTGGCTGAATGAAGGTGACTTCTTGTATCGGCAGATTTCGGTCGCCATTGCTGATGATATTCATTAAAAATTTAAGCCATTGTCTGGTTCGAACACTGGACCAAGAACATTTTGATTACTAACCGAAGACGGACACCTAGACTCGACTATATAAATGTCAGTATTGTATGTAAGTGCTCGAAAAAGAAGCTACAACTCCATGAAGAGCACTGTTTTTCCTTTATTACTCTTTGAGGTGGCGAAGGTTACACTGGACTCACATTACCAAGCGAGGTGGCCCAGTGGTTAGCACACTGCACACACATTCGGGAGGAAGGCGATTATGATCCTCTTCGGCCATTCAGAGTTATGGTTTCCGTGATTTCCCTGAAGACTGCTTCAAGGAAATTCCGAGACGGTTCATTTGAAAGAGTACGGCCAATTTACTTCCCCAACCTTTCCTAAACCGCTCTTGTGCTCCACCTATAGTGTTCTCATTATCGACAGGACGTTTAGTACTAATGTTTCTTCCGTCCTTCGGACTCACATTCGAGCCTGAGTCCCAAATACTCTTCGGACTTCAAAATGTAGGTTTTAAGTGGTTTCCCATATTCGCTGAAAGAAAAATCCGAGATGTTTCCGTTTAAAATAGCGCTGCCGAATTTCTTCCGCATCCCGAGCTTGTGACCCATCTGATCGTGTACAAACGTTGAACACAAATGTTGTCTTCTTCTCCCTTCAAATATTCGATGCCGGGAAGATTAACCGTAAGCGCCAGTAAAACTAATACTTCATATTAGACATCAGGCTCGGAACAAAATCAAGAAAAATATGTAAATGAACTGGCATACAATATTCTGAGTAAAATATCCTTGCACTCCGGAGAATTTGATCAAAATAATATAAATAAAACCAAAAACTGAACGACCTAATGGCCTCAATTAAAATCAGAAAATCTGCCTTGTCTATTGCAAGCAGATCACAGTCTTTGTTAATCATTCACAACAAACAAGACGCAGATGTCGTTGACGCAGATAAGCTTAACGTCTAATCATTTTCACGAACATAACTATTAATGACGTCTAGCTTAGCAAGTTTTTTAAGTGAAGCGCAAAGTACAAGCACCCGATCGCACAGAATGAGATGGTCACGAAACAAATCCATATGTTTCTTCTTCTCCCGCTGTGTATCTGTAAGAAACAAAATACATGGTCGAACTAAGGCCATCTTGCAATTCGAGCGCCGTGTTTCCCATCAAAGCCAGTCTGCCAAAGGTGACGTCTGTTCCAAACAACGCCTGATCCCGGTAGGTGCTTTGTAGGCTTCCCAACCCACATAACTGCCATCTGCAACTGTCCGGTCACCTACCTGTATTTAGCTACGAAACTGTCTGCGTCTGTCTGTATGCCAAAGTATGTACTAGATAAAAATTATATTGTGGCTTTATCCCACCAATAATGATTAAACGGTACTGAAAATATGTTTTGCTTGCATGTGTGTCGTTGAGAAACGTGAAATATAGAACGAAGTCGTACGCATCGCGAGTGCGTTGCCGTTTGAACTCGGCACGGTCGCTGTGTCCCACTCTTCCCCTTGCAGTGGTAGTGGGGGAAATGTGCAGCCAAGCTGAGCGCTGCAGCACTCGTGCCACGGCACGAGTTGCCGGCTAAATCTTGGCCGTCCCTGATGTAAAGCAAAGCACTACACTTGATCTTGAAAATGCTGAAATCAACATCCTAGTTCATATTTACGGCAGTCTGAATTTGTTGAAAGAACTCTAAGAAATGAAAAAAAAACTTATAGTATCAACTCCAGTCCAAACGGACACTTCCGCATATTGAGGTTCGTACGCTTCTTTAGACCGGCAACAGACTCGTCACGCCAGATTACATGTCTGCAGTCAGCTAATGCCCCTGCCTGTGTTGTTTGGCACATTCAGTATGCTTGATTTCACGTGCCGCTATGAAAAACGTCGTTTTACGACATACCCAACTCCATATGTCCAACGAACATAGCACCTGTTCACAACGTTCGCTTGAAAACTAGTTGAGATGGATCTACATTCACTGACAGCTTCAATACCTGTCTGGTTTGAAACCGATTACCATTGACAAGCCGTGCCACTTATTCGCCGTCCTTGTTTACGACCAGTGTTATTACCTTGTCTTACATAGTTGCAAGTAGTATACCATTTCTTGTAGACAAGGTGGACAATTCGTGTTGATACGCCAACAAATCGATCAACTTCAATCACGGTGTGGTCACGGGGACGTCCAAAAAAAGTAATGTCTCTCTGTCATTCGGCCACAGTAACTTCGTGAAGACTATTTACAACATATCTGCCGGGAAAGCTTGAAGAGTCACAGTATCTTCTGTCTGTCATTCTGTCACGCCTCAGCGTCGACCCACGTTAGTGCTCTGCTTCGATACAATCGACTAGCACATACGCACCACTTCACTGTAAATGACTTGCGTCAGCCTGTGGAGAGTGATACTACCGCCTGATAATAGTTGTAAATCATTTGAAGCTCTCCAAAGAGAACAGTGTCTTGTTTTAACACATTGCGGACGGATCCTGAGTTTACTCCTGCTTCTGGCGCCAGCTGTTGGGAATGGATCACGAGATAAGCGGTGTTTATTAAAAGGTGCGTTTCAACTCCGTCTAGTTAGGTGTTTACACGCGTAGGTAATAGCAAACGTGATTATCTTCATGTACCTTTCACTTATTTATCTGTGTGAGTGTATTTTGACGTTTCCAATAATTACCGTTTCCGCCTTGAATTTCTCCCTGCTTTTGAGGTACCTTATTTAGAAAACTGAACGAAATGAAAGATTATGAAATACGTTCGGAGGTTTTTGCTGAAGAGTATCCAGATGTTCCTAGTGAGAGTGAAGATCCGGAAGAAGGAAAGTATTTATGGTTCTGCGGACGATCCTGTAACAGCGCTATTTAGACCTGTAGAGAAGCGTAAGGTGGCTGTGTTGTCAAGTGATTCCAACAATAACGATGATGGTGAAGCAGTTCATGTGGATCATTCGTTTTGTCATAATAATAACAATGATTGGTATGAAACTTGCATGCAGCCACACTTACAAACGTTTGAAGGCTATTCTGGGGTCATTACCTTCACAACATAAAATGACTGTAGTCTCCGTTAGGAGCTTGATGTTAGTTGACGACTTGTTTGAATTACTTTGCAGTAAATTGTTTAACTGTCATGATCAAATCTTAGCGAAACGTAAAACGGCACCTAAAGCACTTAGCTGGTCTCCTATCATACAAAGAGAGGTGAAGAATTCCTTGGCCTAAGTCTTCTAATGGAACAAACGAGGAAAGACAGACGGAAAGATTGTTGGTGAATAAATCCTCTAATAACTAACGTATTATTTTCAGACACTATGAGTTGTAAAAGATTTGAACATATTTGGATATTCTAGCACTTCAATGACAACACTAAACTGAACAATAGTCCCACATGTGCTAGTTCATTTTTTCAATGAATTCAGGACTCTTTACAAACGAAAGGAAAAGTTGTCTTTGGATGAGACGATGATTCTGTGGAGAGTACGCCTGGGGTTTCTAACGTACAACCTCACAGGCTGTACATCAAGCAGGGATGTCTACACTGGTGAAGGGAAGAAACTGGAATCATCTCTGTTATTAGCCCTTATCTTAGTATATGGCAGAATAATTACTATAAGAAACCATACTAATAAAAAATAGAGTCAGAGTTGGTGGTACTACTAGGGTGAGTAGAGATTACCGCAAACTCAGAAAGCCGAAGCATCAAAAACGAAGAAATGTCACAGTTTTCTGTGGACAAAATACACTCATCTCCTCCAATGGATAAACAAGGGGAATGTCAACGATGTTGTACCGTGCGAGTATATCGTGGCGAGATAAATTCTTCTGGTTGGTAGCATCACTGGCGGTGGTAGAGTCAGAGCGGTTTTCCGCCGGCGGAGGGAAGCGCAATGACGAGGGGGTCGATTTATGCGCGACCACGGGGACGGTTGCTCCATGTCATTGATCGGGTGTCAGACGGTTAGTGTGGCGACGGCGAGTAGCAGGCGCAGTGACATCGTGCCCGGTATGACCCTTGACTCGCTGCTGCGTTTGGAATGTTAATCAGAGTCGATTACTTCATGTCTTATGTGGGCTGGATCAGTGGAGACTGCCCGATGTAGAATTCATTTCGTTGTGTTGCTTGGGCATCTACTTGGATTTGAATCAATCCGAAGAAACCTGTGTCCACTGTGGTGCCGGGATGTTTTCCTGCCAGCCAGTTCCAGACAATTAAACACGAGGGTGACTGGTGGATATGCTCAACCGATTGCAACCGCTGACTGGGTGGCTGTTGTCTTACGTTCCTACACCTGGAAATTATGGCGAGTATTCAATTACAGTCCCAACTTCTATAGTTGATGTGAAATGGATATTTTCTGACTTTTCACTGTTTGTCCATCACCTAGAAAGCAGTTTATGTGAACTTTTGAAGTGATCTTATTACTGTCATTATACTCTGTATCTTTTACTACTGTACTAGTGGCATGATAGCCTCTTCCTGGGTTTGCCCGCGCTAAATGACGTTACCTAAATTAAGCAGTACATAACGTGATTTCAGCGCACGGTCCGCTTTTTACAATTTTTCTTCAGTGATGAATTTCGATGGTTGAGGCTATCACGCCCACTAGTACAGCAGTAGTAAAAAATATAGAGTATAATGATAGTAATAAGATCACTTCAAAAGTTCACATAAACTGCTTTACAGATGACGATGGACAAACAGTCGGAAGTCAGAAAATATCCATTTCACTCATCAACTACAGAAGTTGGGACTGTAATTGAAAATATTCTAAAGCGAGACCCTATAAACTATGCTGGCTAGCCATATTGATTGTTGTTTTGGTCCTACTCGGACACCTTGTCTCAAAGACTGTGTGACTGTATTTTATGTAAACTTGTTATCAGTCTATCTCCTTGGATTGGTTGTTTTTCCTAATTACATGAGATCTGTTTTACTTACCTGTTAATCATTTCTGTAGTTTTCTAAAGCTTAAATTTGGAATGTATTAGTAAACACAAATGTCTGTGCTAAAGCCTAGATTTAATACAAAGATTTAAAAAAAAATTAACATAAGAGTTTTTTCTCAAATTTTTTTCTTAAATGTCATTCTAGAGGTTCCGTAAATTCTACTACCAGCTGCCATACTTCCAAAAGAAAAGCTAAAAATAAAAAAAAGAAGAAACACTAGTAAGTTAAATTCTGGTGGTAGTTGCTGGTCGGGATGGCCGATCGGTTCTAGGCGCTACAGTCCGGAACCGCGCGACCGCTACGGTCTCAGGTTCGAATCCTGCCTCGGGCATGGATGTGTGTGATGTCCTTAGGTTAGTTAGGTTTAAGTTGCTCTATGTTCTAGGGGACTGATGACCTTAGAAGTTAAGTGCCATAGTGCTCAGAGCAATTTTTTCTGGTGGTAGTTCCCGGGGTTATTAAGCCTTTCTGATGTGACAATGAAGTGGTTTATTTATTTATAAAATTTATTAATAAAATTATGGCCCAGTAACCTACCACTCAACACCAATTCCCTACCGCACTTCGGATATCAGCAGTTCATGACGATTCTGTGGGAAATACAGGAAAGAAACGTACAAAAACCGGGGAGAACATACTGGAGCCTGTCTGTGTAATTCAGTGCATTGCCTACATGAAAGTAGTTGAACGTATGGATCAGAACTTTTCTTGAAATCCTACTACATCGAAATTGATGAAGTGGACAAAAATAGTAGCTCACATTAATAAAGTTGCAGGAACGTTTGATTACATTTAGGCTCTAAACTAATTACCATACACGAAACAATAGAAACTGTAGAGCATAACGCCGCCTCGATAAATGAAATCAAACGGATTAGTTATAATATTTTCGTGTTGCTGGTTAAAATGCAGTGCTACGTGTATATCATTGATACTAAATTTTGTATCAAAGGAAGTCGTGAGCTAATGAACATTTCAGAAATATGAAACTTCCTGGCAGTTTAAAACTGTGTGCCCGACCGAGACTCGAACTCGGGACCTTTGCCTTTCGCGGGCAAGTGCCAGGAAGTTTCATATCAGCACACACTCCGCTGCAGAGTGAAAATCTCATTCTGGAAACATCCCCCAGGCTGTGGCTAAGCCATGTCTCCGCAATATCATTTCTTTCAGGAGTGCAGATCTGCAAGGTTCGCAGGAAAGCTTCTGTATAGTTTGGAAGGTAGGAGACGAGATACTGGCAGAAGTAAAGCTGTGAGTACCGGGCGTGAGTCGTACTTCGGTAGCTCAGATGGTAGAGCACTTGCCCGCGAAAGGCAAAGGCCCCGAGTTCGAGTCTCGGTCGGGCACACAGTTTTAATCTGCCAGGAAGTTTCACATCAGCGCATACTCCGCTGCAGAGTGAAAATCTCATTCTGGATTTCAGAAATAGGTGTATTTCTTGTTTGTGTGATTTATCGCATATATTGTTGAGCTCAGTAATACACTGGATCCCGATAATTATTTTTGGATCTAGTTTACAATCACATCACGATTATAGTTTGTAAAAAGTGGTACTTCTCCTCATGTATTAAATATTAGTGTTTGATGAAGTAGAGAAATGTTTTATGTGCAGACATCGAAACCTTAAAGTAGAAACGCTGCAGAGTTAAAGAGATGTAAATCTGCTTATGTTTACATGGAAAAGAAAAACAGCCAGAAGAATAAAAATCTTGTGTAGCCAAAGGAGGCAAGAGGACCTGCAAGACTGTTAGGTTGTGCGGGCTGCATGCAAATCAGGCAGCACGTAGTACCGGCACTACGGTACGTTGGAACAAACATGCGGAGGTGACAAACGTCATTTGATACTAATATGGACATATACAGATCGTGATAGTATCGCGTACTTAAGGTACAAAAGGGCAGTGCATTGGCGGAGCTGTCTTTCGTGTGAAAAGATTTCCGACATGACTATGGCCACAGGACGGGGATTAACAGACTTTGAACGCGGAATGGTAGTTACAGCTAGATAAATGGGACGTTCCGTTTCGGAATTCATTAGGGTATTCTATATTCCGAGATCCACGGTGTCAAGTGTGTGACGAGAATCCTAAACTTGAGACATTATCACTCACCACGGAAAACGCAGCGGCTGACGGCTTTCAGTAAACCACCGAGAGTAGTGGCGTTTCTGTAGAAGTGTCAGTGCAAACCATCAAGCATCACTGTGTGAAATAAGCGCATAAATCTGTGTGGGACGTACGATGAACGTATCCGTTGGGACAGTGCGGCAAAAATTGTCGTTCATGAACCATGTCAGCAGGCAACCGACGCGAGTGCACTTGCTAAGAGCACATCGTTTGGAGCACTTCTCCTGGACTGGTGACAATATCGGTTGGACCACGGACGACTGGACGACTGAAAAATCGTCACCTGGTCAGAACAGTGCCGATTTCAGTTGGTAAGAGCTGATAGTAGGGTTCGCGTGCGACGGAGACACAACAAAGTATTGGGCCCTGAGCGTCAACAAGGTACCGAGCAAGCTGGTGGTGGCTCCACAGTGGTGTGTGCTGTGTTTACATAAAATGGACTGCATCCTCTGGTCCAACTGAACCGATCAGTGACTTTAAATGGTTATTTTCGGCTACTTATTCCCAAACAACGATGGAATTTTTATGGATGAGAATGTACCATGTAACACAGCCGAAATTGTTGGCGATTGGCTTGAAAAACATTCTGGGCAGTTCGAGTGAATGATTTGGGCAGCCCGACAGAAATCCCATCGAACATATGTGGGACATAATCGAGTGGCCAGTTCGCGTACAAACTCTTCATCTGGCAACACTTTTGCAGCATGGCTCAATATTTCTCCACGGGACTACGAATGACTTGTTGAGTCCGTGCCAGGTCGAGCTGCTGCAATAAGCGGAGCAAAAGGAGGCTCGATTCAATGTCTGGAGGTATTCCATGACTTTTATCAACTCAGTGTATATCTGGTCCTCAATGTGTTCAGGGGTTGACTTATAGGTCCTAATTTGTCTGAAGAGCTTATTAATAATCGTATTTTGAATTACAGTGAGACGAATGGCAATTCTAGATTACATACCCGTTTTAGAATTACTATAAAAGCGACAAATGGACAGATTATTGCATCAAGCCTCCGAAACAAGATTCAGGATTAATAGATGGGAGTGTCGGTGAGAATTGTTCACATAAATGGAGTTGCGAGAACGTGTAGGATCCACAGATAACTACACTACTCGCCATTAAAATTCCTACACCAAGAAGAAATGCAGATGATAAACGGCTATTCATTGGACAAATGTATTATACCAGAACTGACATGTGATTACATTTCCACGCAATTTGGGTGCATAGATCCTGAGAAATCAGTACCCAGAACAACCACCTCTGGCCTTAATAACGGCCTTGATACGCCTGGGAATTGAGTCAAAAGGAGCTTGGATGGCGTGTACAGGTACGGCTGCCCATGCAGCTTCAACACGATACCACAGTTCATCAAGAGTAGTGACAGGCGTATTGTGCCGAGCCAGTTGCTCCGCCACCATTGGTCAGACGTTTTCAATTGGTGAGAGATCTGAAGAATGTGCTGGCCAGGGCAGCAGTCGAATATTTTCTGTATCCAGAAAGACCCGTACGGGACCTGCAACATGCGGTCGTGCAGTATCCTGCTGAAATGTAGGGTTTCGCAGGGATCGAATGAAGGGTAGAGCCACGGGTCGTAACACATATGAAATGTAACGTCCATTGTTCAAAGTGCCATCAATGCGAGCAAGAGGTGACCGAGACGTGTAACCAATGGCTCCCCATACCATCACGCCGGATGATACGCCAGTATGGCGATGACGAATACACGCTTCCAATGTGCGTTCACCGCCATGACGCCAAACACGGATGCGACCATCATGATGCTACAAACGGAACCTGGAATCACCCGAAAAAATGACGTTTTGCCATTCGTGCACCCAGGTTCGTCTTTGAGTACACCATCGCAGGTGCTCCTGTCTGTGATGCAGCATCAAGGGTAACCGCAGCTGTGGTCTCCGAGCTGATAGTCCATGCTGCTGCAAACGTCGTCGAACAGTTGTCTTGCAATCGACCCCATTTGGGATCCAGCACGGTGTTCCGTATTACCCTCCTGAACCCACCGAATCCATATTCTGTTATTGGATCTCGACCAACGCGAGCAGCAATGTCGCGACACGATAAACCGCAATCGCGATAGGCTACAGTCCGACCTTTATCAAAGTCGGAAACGTGATGGTACGCATTTCTCCTCCTTACACGAGGCATCACCAGGCAACGCCGGTCAACTGCTATCTGTGTATGAGAAATCGGTTGGAAACCTTCCTCATGTCAGCAAGTTGTAAGTGTCACCACCGGAGCCAACCTTGTGTGAATGCCCTGAAAAGCTAATCATTTGCATATCGCAGCATCTTCTTCCCGTCGGTTAAATTTCTCGTCTGTAACACGTCATCTTCGTGGTGTAGCAGTTTTAATGTCCAGTAGTGTACGTTATTATGAATGTAGAGAACACTCACTTTCGATTAACAACGGTAAATAAACACAGAAAAAAATCCGCCTTAACTCTAAAGTCGAGAAAAATTCTCGAAAGAAAAACAGAAACCGGAGCATCAGCGTCGTCGTAATCGCGTCTCCCTCCTCAATTACGTCGGGGCTGTATTATTATTTGCGGATAGAACTTTTGCACGGGAAGATAAAGAGAGAGGCAGTAAACCGGACATTCTTTGTGGGACTGGTCAGCAGCGAAGTGACCGCCTGTTGGCGGGCTGGGCCCTCTCCTCTTTGTGACGGGGCGGCGGTAGCGGCCGGCCGCAGGTGGCGCGCGGAACAAAGAGGCGCCGCCCAATGCAGCTGTAATTGTCGCCTAATGGAACGCGCTAATTGATTGCCGCCGGGAACCCGTCGCGCCCCCTGTGCAAACGGGCTCCAAATGGCACACTGACGAAGGCCGCGCACGTGGAAGCCTTTCGCACGGTACTCGTTAAATGTTTCTGAAAAAGAAAAGTGATTAGTTGAGTATTGCTATACACCGTGCTTTAGTCCTATTATTTACTGGTCATGGGATACGATTCATCAATTCGTCCTGTGAGAGTCAGTCCAAAAACGTGATTCTCGGATTTTTTTTCATGGTAATCAGCTCCTTGCTGTATCAAAACGGCGTATCTCTATCTCTTCTCCTTGCAAGAAAAAGGTACTGCGTATCTCCAAGATGCGAACTTATTTTGGAGACAGATGGACGTATTGGGACTCATGTTCTTCTGTCTCGTGTAATTCCATCTCAATTTTGGGATCAGCAAAATGTATGGGCACTTCTGACTGTTTATTGATTTTATCACCGTGATAGTCATCCATGGATGTGTAGATCGTTAGTGGTTCCTATTCTTTGTATACATATTTTAGAAATTACAGAAGCAGAAGAAAATAATGGTAAAACCTCGTCTGAAATACAAAACAGTTTCGATATCGAACGCTGCCAGAGTAAAGTGAAGAAGGGTGTAATGAATTCAAAGTTCCTAGTTCGTGCTAATCAGATAATTTCATAGCCAAAAGCAGCAAGAATTCTTCATCGTCAACATCACCATCTCCGAGGTCAAAGAAAAGGAGAGGTGCAGTTCAGCTGGAAACGCTACAAACTTTAGATAATCTAACTAAAATGATAATCCGTTTCTATTGTGGATGTTGTTTAACATTTCAGGTACTAATTTCTTTTTACAATTCATTTGAATGTGTAGTTAATGGATTGTAACAAAAATAAAAAATATGTATACTGAGACTATCGTTGTAATACGGTTGTGTACACAACTTTCTGTTGTGATTCTGGACTCGATTCTGATTTATTTCTTCTCCTTATTGAAATCTTACTAAAGTACTTAGACAATTACATTCCATTAGACCTAGGGCCACATTATTCTGTCTTTGGGTGAACTTGTAGATTTTGTCGTAATCTTAGAACGTTATAAGTTTCATAATACAATGGTAATATGTAAGATTCATAGTTTATTAATGTGGTATATGATCCTAGATAAGACACTAACTTCAATAATATAATTTTCTTATCTCCAGGAAATGTCACAAAGGGTTTAGATTACGTAAATCCTCATTCACCGGCAAATCAGCTATTCAGTCTCAATTCTTCTATTTATCTGGGCAAAGGTTTTGTGATGTTAATGAACATGCAACTGGAAAAAGTAAATGCAGTGACTGTTGATTCTAATGATAAAGAAACTGGGAAATCTGACAGAGGAAATGAAGTCGGAAAGGAAAACATATTGAAGAAAAGAAGCAAGAACACAGAAAAGTGGAGAAGGAACGTAAGAAAAGTGCATCGGCAGTCAGGAAAGGCATACACATGAACTGCTAATAAGTGCGAGCCAGAACATTTAAGCACAAGAATTTTTCCAAATGTCCGAGTAAGTGCAGCGAGAAAATAAGCGAGACTGAAACGAGAGGGATGTTCCAAGGATTTTGGATGATGAAAGATACGGAAAAACAGTGACAGTATTCAGCTCCACTTATTAAGGAGGTACCTAAGCAAGGTCACGTTCTGCTGGTGGGCAGTCTTGAAGAAATGTGACAAAGAAGGACTTTCTCGTTAAAAATGGTAGTGAATTTCAGGTTTGGCTACGATTGTTCCTTAGCACTATTAATGCATCAGAAACATTTGTGCGATACATACAAAAGAAAAGAGACAGCAGCAACATGATTCTGACTACTGACAAGAGGGATCGTCGTCGTACAGCTATAAGGAGATCCAAAGAGGCAAAGGAGAGAATAAGGAACCATTTATAATAGTTTCCTACTGTTCTACGCATTACTGTCAACAGAGCACTGTGCGAGAGTTCCTACCACGAGATATAAATATACACATAATGCACGAACTCAATAAAAACGTCTACAGAGATATATTCAGTACAGAAAACTTAGGATTTAAAAAATGTGTGCGACCACTGCTATCAGTTTCATAATCTCTCTGAAGAAAATCAAGAGGCAGAGAAAGACCAGCGCTCAGAGCACCTAAAGAGAAAAGAGGCAATTAGGAAACCAAAAAAACAAAATGTAGGAGCGGTCCCAAGCAGGGCAATGTCATTTGCTGGAATTTGATCTAGGAGCTGTACTGCCCACACATAGCAGCTACAGTCATTTACTACAAAAGAAGACAGACCGTATACAATCTCACAGTATACAATATTGCTACCAGGAAAGCAAGAAATTCGAAGTCGCATGAAAGTATGGCTAAATGCGCATCAATTGAAGTAGCATCATGTACATTTCAAGAATTCCAGAAGATGGCAGATGACCGTCCAATTGTTTTGTTCTGCATCACCCGCGGAGGACAGAATCGAAGCCTCAACGTGAGCACCATGTCTCTTCATACAGCAATTATTCTTTGATTCTGGCCATTCTTTAGCTTAGTGTGATTTAGCCCGTGCCAGTATACATAGGGCTGCAAAAGATGTGAATATCTATGACCCTTCAGGGTGATATACTCTTCTTCAGACTGCTATAAAACAAAGACTTTATGAAATCGTAGAAATGGACCAGAAAGTCTTCCTGGATTTTGATGCTATGCAGAAGGGAAAGTTGAAAAACGCGAAAATTGATAGCGAAGGAAATCAAGTGGAATGGCTTAAAGTTAGGTAATGTCAGTATCGCAAAAGAGAAGAGAATCACATCTTTTATAAACATATCCATCACCAACAATTAATAAGTTTGCCAGTTTCCATAAAATCCCGAAATTCGGATACAACCTACGAGTCGGGATCGAAATATTATGGAGTACTAAGACTTCAGGAAGGGAAGGTAAGAGCTTTCCTGGGTCTGTGACGCAGTCTTCAAGAAGAGAAAACAGGAGGTTCAGAATGTTGTGGCAAAGGTTGTGATGAAGTTAGCTAGAAACTGAAGATTCATTGGTGACATTGGTACAAAAATACTGTAGTATGCTTTTATATAAACTGTAACTGACCTGTTTTAATGAGTAAATTAACAATTTAATGTATATTTTGGCAAACAAAGGGCGCTTCTCCAAAGTGTAAAACCTCTATGTAGGTTAATCTCTTAGAATCATAATGACGTATCCCCTTAGCACTATATTAAACAATTAATAAAGATAAGCTAGTAGGAACTATTTATAAATGGATGTTACCACCTGATACCCTTCTAAGTTTATTCTAGAGTAGTGTTTAAATTTTTCGGTAAAGTTTGTATTACGTCACTGAAAGACGACATTTACATCTTAAAATACCTTTTCCATCTCCCTAGTAATGTAGGTAATGTAGCTAAAATGAAATTACATCCTCTGATCCTCACACAGTGAATTGATTTACTCGACGTTTTGCGGAATAAATTAAGGAAAATCATTATAAACACAGCTATGTACCCAACCAAGACGGAACAGTAAGGGTGTAAGAGCAAGAAAGAAGTGCTCGAATTACGAAGCGTGTAAAGCAGCGATGTAGCCCTTTGCTCTCCATGTTCGATCTATACGTAGAAGAAGCAACCAGGAAAATAAAAGAAAGATTCAAGGTGAAAAAAGGGTGAAAAAATATCAATGATAAGATTCGCTTATGGCAATGCTATGCTCAGTGAAAGTGTAGAAGAGTTACAGGATATTCTGAATGGTATGAACCATCTACAGTTGAATAAATCGAAGAAATACGAAAGTAATGAGAAGTAGCAGAAATGAAAACAGGCATTAACGTAATATCAGAATTGGATATCACGAAGCAAACGAAGTTAAGGAATTCTTCGATCCAGGCAACAAAATAACCACTGACGGACGGTGCAAGGAGGACATTAAAAGCAGAATACCACCGGCAAAAAGGGCATTCATGGCCAAAAGGAATCTGCTAGTATCAAACATAGGTCTTAATTAGTGGAAGAAATTTCTTTGAATGTACGATTCCAGAAGAGCGTTGTATGACAGTGAAACACTGACTGTGGAAAAATGGGAGCAGAAGATAACCGAAGCATTTGAGATACGCTGCTACAGAAGAATGTTGGAAATCATGTAGACTGACAAGATAAGGAATGAGAAGGTTGTCCGAAGAGTCGGTGAGGAAGGGAAGATATGGAATGCAGTGTCAAGAATAGGGAACAGTATGGTAGGATATCTGTTAAGACATCGTACTAGAGGGAGTCGCAGAGAGTGAAAACTGTACGGGAAGACAGAGACTAGAATATAAAAAATAAATACGTGTACAAAAAATATTACCCAGTGGAACAGTTCAGGGCGGGAGGGACACCATTTTCGCAAGCTTGACATTCTGTAGGTCTTCAGTGAAAATCATGATTTGTATTGTCAGATACTAGTTACCTGCATACTTAATTTCTTTTATCGAAAGAACGTACTTAGAAATCGATAAACGTATTACAAGTGGAGTAGACAATCAAGCTACCATATTGGACATCGTTACTTTCCCTGTTTGACATTAAAGCGACCTGCCAGAAACGGTATCGCCCGGCGTGTTCTTCTTTTGGTTTTCTCAGACTGAACGAGAAAGAAATTCAAAAATTGGACACGGGTCGGAGGTAACAATCAAACCCGAGCCAACGACTGAGCAGTCTTATGCGCTATCATCTACGCTATGAGAGCAACTGATATTAATTCTAGCTCACAGTCCACTTGAAATTATGGGTACAACGGTTTAATTGCCTAACTTCAATGCTATTTAGCTGGGAAACAGCGCAATGTATCGCATTTTTCTTAAAATTTATTTCTCAGCACAACATACCATGCAACGCCCTTACAAACTTTCCAGACTGTCTCTGACCACCATGTGGAATGATTACATTTGGAAGAAAGGGGTATTAGCATTATGACTTCAAAGATGAGGACAAGAAAATCTGGAAAATACAAAAAAACAGGTCAATCATGTATCATTATTCAAATATAATTACAAGTAGCTTAACAAGTGACGGAAACAGTTTATTCCACCACCAGTGAAACGACACTGGGAAGCCACAGAGGTCCCAAAGTGAAATCCTTTTCACTAAAAACGGGAAATTCCATTACCATCATTCTGTTAGAGAAATATTATTCAAACTGGGAGTCAGTCTGCGTAGAATTAAGTAATCTACACAATGGGATAGCGTACACCTGCAATACCTTTCCTTCGTTCACACATGGCGTTGAAGACGCACACAACAGTCATATCTCAGGAATGGTGAAACGAATCCGAGATTGTGTGCATTGCATCACATCATTACATGTCAGGAATGCGACTGTTTGCTGAAGGCAATAACTCGAATAAACTGGCACAAGCTAAATACTATAAAGTTAAAAGATGTATAATTATTAACAAAAATGCGTTAGATGTTCAGTCATAGAGAGCCTAAGACTGACTGCACATGATCACCTATATTAAGAACCAAGACAGAGTCGCAGTTCAAACATTACTCATTAAATTTGATGAAAAACTCAATGAAACGAAAAACAGCGCTCTAGAACATTCCGTGAAATAAATATAACGATCTGATCATTATTAACAAAAACACCTATCCACACTAACCAGAACCAGTTCTACAATGTATTTTAAGGGACGTTAAATCTTACCTGGTCAGCAGCAGGATCCCGAGTGTCGGTTCAAAAAAGCTAGCCGAGGCAGTTGCTTTGGTAATCCTCTCGTTTGGCAAGAGAAGGCTGGAAGTGTTGTGATTCTCGTAGAATCAAACTTGACAATAGCTCAGAAATAGCCAGTCCACGGCACACTGCTGGAAAAACAGTCGGCCAACGACAGATTGCTGCACTGACCAGTCTTTTTACTAAAGAGCGTGGGATGGTTCTCATTGCGAGTGTTGCAGAGAGGAAACCACTCCAAAAATAACCACTTCGCTAGACCTCTCTGGAGGGCTTTAGCGAGTTGGTACTACATGAATATACAACCCAAGAGAGTCCCTGTTTCCCACAGAGGTGGATTTGAACGCTTCCTCAGATTCATGCTTAGCAGAAATTACCAGGGGAAACGGGGCGTATATGGGGACGTTGCTGGTTGGCACACTACATAGTCACAACCTGCCAGTTCTCTTACCAAGAGAACAGAAACTGCCCACTGTGCGTCGCAATGAAAACTGAAAAAATGAGCAGCCGATGAACCCGGTTCTCTGTAACACACTGAACCTGATAATCTTAAAGTTCATGCCACGTCTGAACAATTTCCGAAATATTAAAACGTCGTGTGCAGCAATAGAGGCAGCAGCCGATTTAAATCCACCGTTGTCCTATCGGAAAATAAATATGAAGAATTGAAAGGTGTATTCTGTGGGTACCACGAACTAGTGTGTCCTCCCGATGTAGGAAGAACCACAAGTAAGGCGCCTATGTTCAACGCAGAGACAGGTGAGTCGGACCCCATGGCGTCTCTGTGACCTCAAGGACGAAGAGTACAGATGGATAGCTAGTGGCAGCTTCTGCACCTTGTTGCTGCTCGCTCTTCTCCAGTCATTCTTCCAACCATTGGTGCACGACCTTCTGGCTCAACAGTGAGTTTACAGCATATAAGGAAATGCCATATTGTTCAACTCTGTCACATTCTGGATGCTACGTCATCCGGCTGTTTACCCTATAACTCTGGTATGTCCTTGCATCCAACACAATATCACCTCCTTCATACGCTGTTGTAGCAAGCAAAGAGAGTTCATAGAATTTGTATCATTTTCGCCGCTGGATAAATTTATACATCTGTTGAAATGCATGAAGAGAACGACAGGAATCGGAGCACGCGAGAAACATTATTTCTTGGTCTCGCCTGGTCGGCTCCAGTATCTTCAGAATTATGTACAGCACAGCATAGTATACTGTTAACATTGCAGGTAGGTCAGGGAAACTGTTGGGTAGCCAAGATTCTCTTTTTTCTACTAGAATGAATGCATATGAAAAGTGATCTATGGAGTGCATGTTTAATTACTTTCCCCTTCGGACCAGCAGCCTCTATTTCATGAGCAGTACTTGTATTGGATGAAAACGATTTCGTTAATTCGGCCGCGGTGTAAGGCTAATTTTCTGCTCTCCCCAAGGCTACAAACAGAGAGCTGGACCGTTGATATGCACAAAATATTATCAGATGGTAGGGGGAGGGGGGGGGGGGGAATCGAAGAACAAGGAGAGTGATGGTGACAAAGGACGCCAGCCCTTTCTGTTTTGATGAATGTGACTTCGGACACTTAGGTGGAACGACCGTTCACGCTGAATTCGTGAGCATGTGTTTCCAGTGGTTGCTGGACGCTTTCGGCGGAGTTCTTTAGAGAGGGTCTGTCTGTTAAAAGGTGCGAAGAAGGAATGCATACGGCGCGCTTTTGACGGGAGCCGGGTGGGTCTTCATGTTGCGACCGGAAGCTAGAACTGTGATTGGCCAGAATTTGCGCCAAAACGTGTGTCCTCTCGCTGGTGTAGTGCTACGCCAGCAAGCAACTGCACTGTCTCGTGGTAGACTTGTACTGGGAAAGTTTGTGATCGGAGCTGGTTAGTCGTCGCAGTTCTTTGTACCAAACTATTTCCGAATTGCTGAAGTCTTTGCCATATGTATGAAAAGCTAAATTCTCTACACCACCCTGTTTTAGGTTGAGAAGAGTGTTCGTCCTCTTGTTTCAATGACTGTAATTAGCATCTCTTTGTCTATCGCCCTGTTCTTGTCCTGTACTAACCAGTTAACGAAGTTTTAAGTTTACTAGCATTGCGAATTTTTGTGAATGGTTAAAAACAACTACCTCTCTTGTTCTTTGCCCTCAGCAATGCTAATCTCTGTTGCAGCATGTTGGATCACGCACAAGCTTATTACAACCTTTCCCTTTTTCCTATAGAGACAGCCATCCATGCTCATCACTTCGCCTGCATTTTGTAAGAGGAAGTAGTATTTACGAACGTTACTTGTTATTATGCAATTAAACTTCCTCTACATAAAAGGCAACTATAATAACTCCAATGGTTTATCTGAACTGCCTCCATGCCAACATAAAATTTATAGTGATGTGCTGGTCACGAGGGTTGGTGAAATCCTGGGATACAGCGTGTATCGCAATCGAAACATACGGAGTGATACCTACACATATTGTCAAATCACTACCCAAGCCATAAAAGAGGCATGATTAATAAGCTCGAAACGCGAGCAAGACGAATTTGTATCTGCATCTCAGGAGCGAGATACAGCATCTGGAAAGCGTTTCAGGAGGAATGGGTACTCCACCAGTTACATGAAAACTGTCACAGAAACAAAAACTCCGTGAGGTGACGCATCTGAGAAAGAAATGTCGAGTACAGCCCTTCTGCCATACATTCCCAGAGTGACGGAGAGAACTGGCCGCATATTGCACGTCGTACAGACAATTTATAACCGACAAAGAAAATCAAAGAGTGTCTCAGCTCAGCGAAGGGAAAAAGGGACCCACTTGCAATGTCGGGAATATACCGCATACCACGTACAAGCGGAAAACCCTACGTTTGAATGACCGGACGATCAGTCAGTACCAAAATTACCGAACATCAGCGGCGTTGCAGGTTGAGATAGGTGGAAAAATCGGCCTTAGCGGACCAAGCGCTATTTGGGACCTACAACATTGTAAAATTCGCCTGCACAGAAGTTATTGCTATGGTGAAGAGCTGTCACACCTGTTTGTTCGGAGAAGCTGCAGAAATACACTGAGAATAGCTTCAACAAGAAAGACGAAAGCCACCAGGTGAACGGTTCCTGGATCCCGTGCTGCAGCGAACGACCGTTGGAGATAGCAAGCGGAGAACCGCATCGAAAATGTCTACGGAAAGGCTCTTAGACGTTCGTGAACCAAGTACATATTAACTGTAGCCGCTAGATCGACTCCAGTCCATCACTAGCGGTGGGGCTGAAGCTTTCATAATGCCAGTCACTCGTGCTGGCGAAATGTCAGAAAAATTATCAAACAAACGTGGGCCGATGAACGTGAGACAGAAGCCAACCAACAGTTTGGAACAAGTGACCACGGAAGCCTTAACAGCTTTGTAGTCATGTGAAAGACTTACATTTAACTTTGGATAAAGCACTTAAATTAAGAATAACACATAAAGTTTGGAAGGTAGGGGATGAGATACAGGTGGAAGTAAAACTGTGATGGTGGGTCGTCAGTCGTGACCGGATGGCACAGTCGGTAGAGCACTTGCCCGCGGAAGGCAAAGATTCCTAGATCGAGCCCGGCACAAACTTGCCATCGCCAGGATGTTTCAGCTATACCATAAGTAGTGGACAGCACTAGGAGCCAAAGCGGGAAAAACTGATTTACATTAGTTCATAACAGACGCAACGACAAAGTCAGATCACAGTCACGCATATTTAAACTGAGAGTATAGACGGTAATGAAAGTGAGTGGTGAGTTGGGTAAGGAAGTGGAAAAAGAACCTAATAGTAAAACAAGGGTGGGGAAATAGTGTAAATGACTGAGAGACGAAAAGAGAAAGAAACATTTCTGCAATAAGATGACGACATTTGCTTTACCGTTTGACAGAGGTAAAACAGGCAATGTGTTTTAATTTTCAAGGGAACTTATGATGCCTACAAAAGAAAATACTTCAGGTTTGTTGTTCAACACAGCAGTACACTGAATCATGGGTACCGTGCTGGTCGGATGGGCCCAGCTAAAATACTAGATAAGAGAAAGTTTGTGTTCCGCTTGTGATGTGGTGACAGATGGCTCAAATGGTTCAAATGGCTCTGAGCACTATGGGACTTAACATCTATGGTCATCAGTCCCCTAGAACTTAGAACTATTTAAACCTAACTAACCTAAGGACACCACACAACACCCAGTCATCACGAGGCAGAGAAAACCCCTGACCCCGCCGGGAATCGAACCCGGGAACCCGGGCGTGGGAAGCGAGAACGCTACCGCAAGAGATGTGGTGAGAGATACTTATCTCTGATGTGATTAGTGGGGTGCATTCACACTAAGAAGCCGAATGAAGCAGATGTAGCGGATGGTAGTGATGTCACTTCCGGCGACGCAGCCGGTCTAACCGTGCCTGTGTGGCACTGAAATGATCAAACAGACGATTGTTGCAGATGTAACGGACACATGCATTCCTGGTTGCATCTAACCACCTGCATTTTTCCCTTCTCGTGTCGTTTTGCACTATATCGGGGTTGTAGTCGGTCGGCAGAAACGAGTAATTTGGCTAGGGCGCTTTTCACATTACGTGGAAATATAGTCCCAAACTTACAGAAGCAATTGGAAGTTTTCCTGCACGTGGCGCCATCATTTTCTACCCAGTTGAGCTTCTCCTTCACAGCTACCCCAAGTTCTTCACTGTTTGCCGTCATGGCATAGCGATATTCCAGAGAAGAGTGGCAAGTAATTTTTATTGAAACTTAGAACTAATAAAACTCCCACTATGATTTTAGAAGCTCCGATGGAATGTTATCAATTCCTTCTGTCTTATTTGATTTCAAGCCTTGCAGATTACTCTGACAATTTTTACATGTCTCATTCTAGAATATCCCCTTCTGGAAAAGGTACAATTCAGTGCACTTCAGAGCATGAGCGACGTATTCCGTGAGTTATCTTCTCACAGTGACGCTGCTGCCTGCATTGTACTCGTAGCTAGCGTCGACATCATAAATTTCTGATGACGAAGACGGGCGTAGAACTCGAGAACCAGAGACTATATGTGTCAGATTTTATATCACATTATCATGAAATATGGCTACCCCTTTCTCCTCCTTGCAGTAAATCACTCTAATAGAAGGCTCCGAGCTGCCGAGAAGTGCCGTGAAGTACTACCGTCACAATGGACGGGATACAACTAATATTTCGTACACATCTCGTTCGTATAAACTCACGTTTACTACAATTTAAATAACTCATAAGAATTACTGCATGGACACAAGATAAATCAATGAATCACAGCTCACGTTGTCTGAAATTTGTCAATACTATAACCGAACTACGATAATGGAAAATGTTATACACTAAAGAATCCCTACACCAGGTATCAATTAATATGACATTATCATTCCCTCTTTCTTAGCGACGAAAAACGAGTCATAGCCTACAAAACTACATAGGTATAACTGTGATTAACTGCTTCTGTTATGGTTAAGTGTATTTAATTTATTTTCATTGCTGCATACAAAACATTCTACCAACCAGTGCCATACCTAAGTAGGAGAAAAAATGGCGCTTACGTAACGGCTGCTGCTGGCTTAACAGAAATTTTAGCTACAGTCCACCCACGAGTCCACATTTAAAAAACTGGCCAGGTACAAGTAGGACTCGCGCTCTAAGGCCTCCTTAAAACTTAATTATGTATATAAACAGTACAACCATCGAGTGAATCGAGGATATCAACAATTTTTGCCTGTTATTGGTATTGATACTGGCAAGGTATCGGTTCAGTGATTTCCAACACTTACAGAATCTCTTATTTCTTACGTTTGGGGTTGGATAACATAGAAATATCTTTTCGTGTGGTATTATTACTAATTAACTATTTTCGCCCCATGAACGATGGACCTTGCCGTTAGTGAGGAGGCTTGCGTGCCTCAGCGATACAGATATCCGTACCATAGGTGCAACCACAACGGAGGGGTATCTGTTGAGAGGCCAGACAAACGTGTGGTTCCTGAAGAGGGGCAGCAGCCTTTTCAGTAGTTGCAGGGGCAACAGTCTGGGTGATTGATTGAAATGGCCTTGTAGCATTAACTAAAACAGTATTGCTGTACTAATACTGCGAACGGCTGCAAGTAAGGGGAAAGTACAGTCATAATTTTTCTCGAGGTCATGCAACTTTACTATAAGGTCACATGATGATGGCGTCCTCTTGTGTAAAATGTCCGGCGGTAAAATCGTCTCCCCTTCTAGTCTCCGGGTGGGAACTGTTCAGGAGGATTTCGTTATCAGGAGAAACAAAACTGGTGTTCTATGTATCGTAGCGTAGAATGTCAGATGTCTTAATCGGGTAGGTAGGTTAGAAAACTTGAAAAGGGAAATGGATAGGTTAAAGGTAGGTATTGTGGGAATTAGTGTAGTGGCATGAGGAAAAGGATTACTGATCACGTGAATACAAGGGTATCAATACAAAATGAAATAGGGGAAAAGCAGGAGTAGATTTAGTAATCAATAAAAGAGAGGAATGCTACTACGGACAGCATAGGGAACGCTTTGTTTTATCCAAGACAGACACGAAGCCCATGCCTACCCCCGTAATACAAGTTTATAGGCCAACTAGTTCCGCAGATGAAAAGGAGATTGAAGAAATGTATGGTGAGATAAAAGAAATTATTCAGATAGTTGAGGGAGATGAAAATATAATAGTCGTGGGGGACAGGAATTCGATAGAAGGGAAAGGAAGAGATAGAAAAGTAGTAGATGAGTAAGGACCGGAGGTAAGGAGTCGCTACGGTCGCAGGTTCGAATCCTGCCTCGGGCATGGATGTGTGTGATGTCCTTAGGTTAGTTAGGTTTAATTAGTTCTAAGTTCTAGGCGACTGATGACCTCAGAAATTAAGTCGCATAGTGCTCAGAGCCATTTGAACCATTTGAAGGTAAGGAGTGAATGATGAAGCCGCCTGGCAGCATTTTGCAGGGAGCGTAACTTAGTCATAGCTAACATTTGATTTAAGAATCATGAAAGAAGGCTGTAAACGTGGAACAGACCTGGAGATACCGCAAGGTTTCAGATCGACTATATAGCGGTAAACTATAATTGAGGAACCAGGTTTTAAATTGTAAGATATTTCCAGGAGCAGATGTGAACTCTGACCACATATTTATTGGTTATGAACTGTAGATTAAAATTGAAGAAAATACAGAAAGGTAGCAATTTAAGAAGATGTAACCTGGATAAACTGAACGAACCAGAGGTTGTAGAGAGTTCCAGAGCGAGAATTAAGGAACGGTTTACAAGAATAGGGGAAAGGAATATAGTAGCAGAAGAATGGGTAGCTCTGAGAGGATATATACTGAAGGTAGCAGAGGATCAAGTAGGTAAAGAGACGAGGGCTAGTAGAAATCATTGGATAACACAATGGATCAACATGCGTGTACGTAGAAACCGTCTGCTGCAGAGCCCCTCTAATTGACTAGAGAAGAAAATACACAAATCACAAAAACTTTTGCATCACCTCGGTAACGAGAGTTCCGGAACCTTTACAGAAAATTGGAATAGATATCAACAAAAACATCATTTCCGGTCTTTTTATTGCTCATGAAAACCACAAATTACATGTTGCACCACCATACAGCGAGATCTTCAGAGCTTATGGTCCAGATTGCTGTACACATCGGTACCTCTAATACCCAGTAGCACGTCCTCGTCCATGTATGTATTCGTCATGGCACACTATCCGCAAGATCATCAACGCACTGTTGGTGCAGATTGTCCCACTCCTCAACGGCGATTCGGCGTAGATCCCTCAGAGTGATTGATGGGTCACGTCGTCCATAAACAGCCCTTTTCAATCTATCCTAGGCATGCTAGATAGGGTTGATGTCTGGAGAACATGCTGGCCACTCTAGTCGAGCGATGTCGTTATCCTGCAGAACGTCATTCACAAGATGTGCACGATGGGGGCGCGAATTGTCGTCCACGAAGACGAGTGCCTCACCAATATGCTGCCGATATGTTTGCACTATCATTCGGAGGATGGCATTCGCGTATCGTACAGCCGTTACGGCACCTTCCATGACCACCAGCTGCGTACGTCGGCTCCATATAATGCAACCCGAAAACAGCAGGGAACCTCCATCTTGCTGCACTCGCTGGACGGCGTGCCTAAGGTGTTCAGCCTGACCGGGTTGCATCCGAACACGTGTCCGACAATTGTCTGGTTAAAGGCATTGCGACACTCATCGGTGAAGACACAGTGACGCCAATCCTGAGCGGTCCGTTCGGCATGTTGTTGGGTCCTTCTGTACCGTTCTACATGGTGTCGTGGTTGCAAAGATGGACCTCGCCATGGACGTTGGGAGTGAAGCTGCACATCATGGCCGGCTGGGGTAGCCGAACGGTTCTAGGCGCTACAGTCTGGAACCGCGCGACCGCTACGGTCGCAGGTTCGAATCCTGCCTCGGGTGTGGATGTGTATGATGTCCTTAGGATAGTTAGGTTTAAGTAGTTCTAAGTTCTTGAGTTAAGTCCCATAATGTTCAGAGCCATTTGAACCATTTTCCACATCATGCGGCCTATTGCGCACAGTTTGAGTAATAACACGACGTCCTGTGGCTGCGCGAAAAGCATTATTCAACATGGTAACGTTGCTGTCAGTGTTCTTCCGAATATTAATCCAGTAAGTAGCGGTCATCCACTGCAGTAGTAGCCCTTAGGCAGCCTGAGCGTGGCATGTCATTGACAGTTCCTGTCTCTCTGTATCTCCTCCATGTCCAAACAACATCACTTTGGTTCACTTCAAGACACCTCGACTCTTCCCTTGCCGAGATCCCTTCTTGGCACAAAGTAACAATGCGGATGTGATCGAACTGCGGTATTGACCGTCTAGGCGTGTTTGAACTACAGACGAGTAGTGTACCTCCTTGCAGATGGAATGACTGGAACTGATCGGCTGTCGCACCCCCTCCGTCTAATAGGCGCTGCTCATGCATGATTGTTTACATCTTTGGGCCGGTTTAGTGACATCTCTAAACAGTCAAAGGGACTGTGTCCGTGTTACAATATCCACACTCAACGTCTATCTTCAGGAGTTCTGGGAACCGGGATGATGCAAAACTTCTTTTGATGTGTGTATAAAAATTCAGAATATGAAGCAGGCGAAAAGGAATACAAACGCCTCAAAAATGAGATCGATAGGAAATGCAGAATGGCTTACCAGGAATGGCTAGAGGACAAATGTAAGGATGTAGAAACATATAGCAATAGTAGTAAGATAGATTCCGCCTACAGCAACATTAAAGAGACCTTCGGAGAAAAGACAACCACCTCTATGAATATCAACAGCTCAGATGGAAACCTAGTCGTCAGCAATGAAAGGAAAGCAGAAAGATGGAAGGAGTGTACAGGGGTTCTATACAAGGGCAATGTACTTGAGGGCAGTTTTATGGAAATGGAAGAGGACGTAGATGAAGATGAGATGGGAGGAGATATGATAGTGTGTGAAGAATTTGCCACAGCGCTGAAAGACCTAAGTCGAAGTAAGACTCTTGAACTAAGAGCCTTGGCAGAATCAGCCATGACAAAACTCTTCCATCTAGCGAGCAAGATGTATGAGACAGGCGAAATACCCTCAGGAT
The DNA here is from genome assembly GCF_021461385.2 of Schistocerca piceifrons. Lineage (NCBI taxonomy): Eukaryota > Metazoa > Arthropoda > Insecta > Orthoptera > Acrididae > Schistocerca > Schistocerca piceifrons. The sequence continues at coordinate 893,928,945 of NC_060138.1, read as the reverse complement.
TCAAGAAGAATATAATAACTCCAATTCCAAAGAAAGCAAGTGTTGACAGGTGTGAAAATCACCGAATTATCAGTTTAATAAGTCACGGTTGCAAAATACTAACACGAACTCTCTAGAAACGAATGGAAATCTGGTAGAAGCTGACCCCGGGGAAGATCATTTTGGGTCTATGGAAACGAATAACTGTGAAACCGCGAACAGACAACATGGTAATCGACGACCTCGTGTTACACGATCGTAGATCTGATGTGACAGGAAATGTTATTCATTCGACCAGGCAATACTTTTCATTGCTCCATGGTCCAGTGTTAACGGTGTCTTTGTGGCAACAGGGGTGCACGTAGGAAGCGTCTGCTGCAGAGCCCCTTCTTCAGCGCAATACTTTTCATTGCTCCATGGTCCAGTGTTAACGGTGTCTTTGTGGCAACAGGGGTGCACGTAGGAAGCGTCTGCTGCAGAGCCCCTTCTTCAGCAATGTCCGCTGAACTTCGTAGAGCCGCCATGTCCTGGATTACGCCGCCCCTCCTGCCGGAGCTTCGGGTCCTCCCTACATCTACATCTACATTTATACTCCGCAAGCCACCCAACGGTGTGTGGCGGAGGGCACTTTACGTGCCACGGTCATTACCTCCCTTTTCTGTACCAGTCGCGTATGGTTCGCGGGAAGAACGACTGTCTGAAAGCCTCCGTAAGCGCTCGAATCTCTCTAATTTTACATTCGTGATCTCCTCGGGAGGTGTAAGTAGGGGGAAGCAATATATTCGATACCTCATCCAGAAACGCACCCTCTCGAAACCTGGCGAGCAAGCTACACCGCAATGCAGAGCGCCTCTCCTGCAGAGTCTGCCACTTGAGTTTGCTAAACATCTCCGTAACGCTATCACGCTTACCAAATAACACTGTGACGAAACGCGCCGCTCTTCTTTGGATCTTCTCTATCTCCTCTGTCAAACCGATCTGGTACGGATCCCACACTGATGAGCAATACTCAAGTATAGGTCGAACGAGTGTTTTGTAAGCCACCTCCTTTGTTGATGGACCACATTTTCTAAGGACTCTCCCAATGAATCTCAACCTGGCACCCGCCTTACCAACAATTAATTTTGTATGATCATTCCACTTAAAATCGTTCCGCACGCATACTCCCAGATATTTTACAGAAGTAACTGCTACCAGTGTTTGTTCCGCTATCATATAATCATACAATAAAGGATCCTTCTTTCTATGTGTTCGCAATACATTACATTTGTCTATGTTAAGGGTTAGTTGCCACTCCCTGCACCAAGTGCCTATCCGCTGCAGATCTTCCTGCATTTCGCTACAATTTTCTAATGCCGCAACTTCTCTGTATGCTACAGCATCCTCCACGAAAAGCCGCATGGAACTTCCGACACTATCTACTAGGTCATTTATATATATTGTGAAAAGCAATGTGTCCACAGCTCGTGGTCGTGAGGTAGCATTCTCGCTTCCCACGCCGGGGTTCCCGGGTTCGATTCCCGGCGGCGTCAGGGATTTTCTCTGCCTCGTGATGACTGGGTGTTGTGTGATGTCCTTAGGTTAGTTAGGTTTAAGTAGTTCTATGTTCTAGGGGACTGATGACCATAGATGTTAAGTCCCATAGTGCTCAGAGCCATTTGAGCCATTTTTTTGAAAAGCAATGGTCCCATACCACTCCCCTGTGGCACGCCAGAGGTTACTTTAACGTCTGTAGACGTCTCCCCATTGATAACAACATGCTGTGTTCTGTTTGCTAAAAACGCTTCAATCCGGCCACACATCTGGTCTGATATTCCGTAGGCTCTTACTTTGCTTATCAGGCGACAGTGCGGAACTGTATCGAACGCCTTCCGGAAGTCATGGAAAATAGCATCTACCTGGGAGCCTGTATCTAATATTTTCTTGGTCTCATGAACAAATAAAGCGAGTTGGGTCTCACACGATCGCTGTTTCCGGAATCCATGTTGATTCCTACAGAGTACATTCTGGGTTTCCAAAAACAACATGATACGAGAGCAAAAAACATGTTCTAAAACTCTCCCTCGGGCATTGGTATGTGTGTTGTTCTTAGCATAGGTTAGTTTAAGTTAATTTAAGTAGTGTTTAATTCTAGGGACCCATGACCTTTGCTTTTTGATCCCTTAGGTATTCACACACACTTCAACACATTTGAACAAGTCTGTCGTCAAATTCTGTCATCAAATCTACCGCAGATTGCCACCTATAATGTTTTACGGAACGGGTACGCACTGTGATGCAACGAGTTCGCCCATCACATTATTGCCTATTTACGGTTTTACAGTTATTCATTTTCCATAGATGCTCCTGTCAGTAGCACGCTTACAACAGACCAGCTTCGCTGTTTCCGGAACTGTCGCTTCCAGGAGCAGAGTCATAACAATGTACGCACTGTGAAAGTCATTTATGTCAGTGAATTACCCCATTGAGAGTCCATATCGTCCACAACCATTCTCCATTCATCCTTGCATCACCTACATAGCATCCTTACGACACCACGTGCATGCAACATCACCAGGAGTCATTCAGTATCGTCGTGGGTAGTAGTCACAATTTTTCGATTCGTCAGTTTATTTTACAGTGGATAATAAGAGATTCAATTTACTTTTTAATATGTGGATTTTCCCAGTTTCCATTCTCTTTTCCGTCGATATTCTGTACATGCTCAACTGTGGCGAATACTTAAACCATATTTAATTTGAAACCAATGTTTAAATATCTCTACAGTGTAGCTATAACCGTGAAATATTTAAGTTTCCATTGGCCAAATAAAATACTACCCGCAAAAAGAAACTTCAAAGGATATTTCTGAAACTTAATGGACGATCTTCCAGAATATTAACTTCCCAGTTCATAATTTGTTTACAGTCTTATCAACATAAAGTTTCTACTGATGACAACCAACGGCACCCAAAGAAAAAACCGTCTGCGTCCTACTCTCCTCAGGACATAAAGGACTCTCTTACAATTGTAACCTGTACATATACTTTCAAAAATGTTCATATAACTAGTTAAAATTCAGTGTGGCTATGAAATAAGTCTAGTACTTAGAGACTAAGTGTAGCTGTCTTTTCATGGACTGAGGAACCGTCGAATGAACTGTTACACTTCTTAGTGTCTTTTTGACTGCTCTCATTCTCGTTGCCAGGTTTCTGTCACCGTCATGGAAGCACAAATCTATAATTCTCCCATGAAGCTTCGTCCTCATTTTGTTTTCAACCACAACAGCTTATTCTAAGAACTATTCTACGACTCAGTGACCGATAGGTCCATTAAGAGAGTTTACGCAAGTGAGTCTGGTATGGAACTCAGTTTCCCGTCTCTCTAGTACTAAACCTTTACACAACTGCTACAGCAGACAGTTACTCCCTGCGTATGACGTACGAAATATTTTCCATACACGAGCAGAGACGTAGTTCTACTGCTGTACGTAAAGTAACAAATACAGCTGATGTCACTATCACCTTTTCCGCACGAGCAGCGTAACGAAATGATTTATGACAGAATATATGGATTTTTTTCGTTTAATTGTGTTTTAGTATGTATATAAAATGGAGTTACCTACTTTATTTCACCTGCCGGCCGGAGTGGCCGTGCGGTTCTGGGCGCTACAGTCTGGAGCCGAGCGACCGCTACGGTCGCAGGTTCGAATCCTTCCTCGGGCATGGATGTGTGTGATGTCCTTAGGTTAGTTAGGTTTAAGTAGTTCTAAGTTCTTGAGTTAAGTCCCATAATGTTCAGAGCCATTTGAACCATTTTCCACATCATGCGGCCTATTGCGCACAGTTTGAGTAATAACACGACGTTCTGTGGCTGCGCGAAAAGCATTATTCAACATGGTAACGTTGCTGTCAGTGTTCTTCCGAATATTAATCCAGTAAGTAGCGGTCATCCACTGCAGTAGTAGCCCTTAGGCAGCCTGAGCGTGGCATGTCATTGACAGTTCCTGTCTCTCTGTATCTCCTCCATGTCCAAACAACATCACTTTGGTTCACTTCAAGACACCTCGACTCTTCCCTTGCCGAGATCCCTTCTTGGCACAAAGTAACAATGCGGATGTGATCGAACTGCGGTATTGACCGTCTAGGCGTGTTTGAACTACAGACGAGTAGTGTACCTCCTTGCAGATGGAATGACTGGAACTGATCGGCTGTCGCACCCCCTCCGTCTAATAGGCGCTGCTCATGCATGATTGTTTACATCTTTGGGCCGGTTTAGTGACATCTCTAAACAGTCAAAGGGACTGTGTCCGTGTTACAATATCCACACTCAACGTCTATCTTCAGGAGTTCTGGGAACCGGGATGATGCAAAACTTCTTTTGATGTGTGTATAAAAATTCAGAATATGAAGCAGGCGAAAAGGAATACAAACGCCTCAAAAATGAGATCGATAGGAAATGCAGAATGGCTTACCAGGAATGGCTAGAGGACAAATGTAAGGATGTAGAAACATATAGCAATAGTAGTAAGATAGATTCCGCCTACAGCAACATTAAAGAGACCTTCGGAGAAAAGACAACCACCTCTATGAATATCAACAGCTCAGATGGAAACCTAGTCGTCAGCAATGAAAGGAAAGCAGAAAGATGGAAGGAGTGTACAGGGGTTCTATACAAGGGCAATGTACTTGAGGGCAGTTTTATGGAAATGGAAGAGGACGTAGATGAAGATGAGATGGGAGGAGATATGATAGTGTGTGAAGAATTTGCCACAGCGCTGAAAGACCTAAGTCGAAGTAAGACTCTTGAACTAAGAGCCTTGGCAGAATCAGCCATGACAAAACTCTTCCATCTAGCGAGCAAGATGTATGAGACAGGCGAAATACCCTCAGGATTCAAGAAGAATATAATAACTCCAATTCCAAAGAAAGCAAGTGTTGACAGGTGTGAAAATCACCGAATTATCAGTTTAATAAGTCACGGTTGCAAAATACTAACACGAACTCTCTAGAAACGAATGGAAATCTGGTAGAAGCTGACCCCGGGGAAGATCATTTTGGGTCTATGGAAACGAATAACTGTGAAACCGCGAACAGACAACATGGTAATCGACGACCTCGTGTTACACGATCGTAGATCTGATGTGACAGGAAATGTTATTCATTCGACCAGGCAATACTTTTCATTGCTCCATGGTCCAGTGTTAACGGTGTCTTTGTGGCAACAGGGGTGCACGTAGGAAGCGTCTGCTGCAGAGCCCCTTCTTCAGCGCAATACTTTTCATTGCTCCATGGTCCAGTGTTAACGGTGTCTTTGTGGCAACAGGGGTGCACGTAGGAAGCGTCTGCTGCAGAGCCCCTTCTTCAGCAATGTCCGCTGAACTTCGTAGAGCCGCCATGTCCTGGATTACGCCGCCCCTCCTGCCGGAGCTTCGGGTCCTCCCTACATCTACATCTACATTTATACTCCGCAAGCCACCCAACGGTGTGTGGCGGAGGGCACTTTACGTGCCACGGTCATTACCTCCCTTTTCTGTACCAGTCGCGTATGGTTCGCGGGAAGAACGACTGTCTGAAAGCCTCCGTAAGCGCTCGAATCTCTCTAATTTTACATTCGTGATCTCCTCGGGAGGTGTAAGTAGGGGGAAGCAATATATTCGATACCTCATCCAGAAACGCACCCTCTCGAAACCTGGCGAGCAAGCTACACCGCAATGCAGAGCGCCTCTCCTGCAGAGTCTGCCACTTGAGTTTGCTAAACATCTCCGTAACGCTATCACGCTTACCAAATAACACTGTGACGAAACGCGCCGCTCTTCTTTGGATCTTCTCTATCTCCTCTGTCAAACCGATCTGGTACGGATCCCACACTGATGAGCAATACTCAAGTATAGGTCGAACGAGTGTTTTGTAAGCCACCTCCTTTGTTGATGGACCACATTTTCTAAGGACTCTCCCAATGAATCTCAACCTGGCACCCGCCTTACCAACAATTAATTTTGTATGATCATTCCACTTAAAATCGTTCCGCACGCATACTCCCAGATATTTTACAGAAGTAACTGCTACCAGTGTTTGTTCCGCTATCATATAATCATACAATAAAGGATCCTTCTTTCTATGTGTTCGCAATACATTACATTTGTCTATGTTAAGGGTTAGTTGCCACTCCCTGCACCAAGTGCCTATCCGCTGCAGATCTTCCTGCATTTCGCTACAATTTTCTAATGCCGCAACTTCTCTGTATGCTACAGCATCCTCCACGAAAAGCCGCATGGAACTTCCGACACTATCTACTAGGTCATTTATATATATTGTGAAAAGCAATGTGTCCACAGCTCGTGGTCGTGAGGTAGCATTCTCGCTTCCCACGCCGGGGTTCCCGGGTTCGATTCCCGGCGGCGTCAGGGATTTTCTCTGCCTCGTGATGACTGGGTGTTGTGTGATGTCCTTAGGTTAGTTAGGTTTAAGTAGTTCTATGTTCTAGGGGACTGATGACCATAGATGTTAAGTCCCATAGTGCTCAGAGCCATTTGAGCCATTTTTTTGAAAAGCAATGGTCCCATACCACTCCGCTGTGGCACGCCAGAGGTTACTTTAACGTCTGTAGACGTCTCCCCATTGATAACAACATGCTGTGTTCTGTTTGCTAAAAACGCTTCAATCCGGCCACACATCTGGTCTGATATTCCGTAGGCTCTTACTTTGCTTATCAGGCGACAGTGCGGAACTGTATCGAACGCCTTCCGGAAGTCATGGAAAATAGCATCTACCTGGGAGCCTGTATCTAATATTTTCTTGGTCTCATGAACAAATAAAGCGAGTTGGGTCTCACACGATCGCTGTTTCCGGAATCCATGTTGATTCCTACAGAGTACATTCTGGGTTTCCAAAAACAACATGATACGAGAGCAAAAAACATGTTCTAAAACTCTCCCTCGGGCATTGGTATGTGTGTTGTTCTTAGCATAGGTTAGTTTAAGTTAATTTAAGTAGTGTTTAATTCTAGGGACCCATGACCTTTGCTTTTTGATCCCTTAGGTATTCACACACACTTCAACACATTTGAACAAGTCTGTCGTCAAATTCTGTCATCAAATCTACCGCAGATTGCCACCTATAATGTTTTACGGAACGGGTACGCACTGTGATGCAACGAGTTCGCCCATCACATTATTGCCTATTTACGGTTTTACAGTTATTCATTTTCCATAGATGCTCCTGTCAGTAGCACGCTTACAACAGACCAGCTTCGCTGTTTCCGGAACTGTCGCTTCCAGGAGCAGAGTCATAACAATGTACGCACTGTGAAAGTCATTTATGTCAGTGAATTACCCCATTGAGAGTCCATATCGTCCACAACCATTCTCCATTCATCCTTGCATCACCTACATAGCATCCTTACGACACCACGTGCATGCAACATCACCAGGAGTCATTCAGTATCGTCGTGGGTAGTAGTCACAATTTTTCGATTCGTCAGTTTATTTTACAGTGGATAATAAGAGATTCAATTTACTTTTTAATATGTGGATTTTCCCAGTTTCCATTCTCTTTTCCGTCGATATTCTGTACATGCTCAACTGTGGCGAATACTTAAACCATATTTAATTTGAAACCAATGTTTAAATATCTCTACAGTGTAGCTATAACCGTGAAATATTTAAGTTTCCATTGGCCAAATAAAATACTACCCGCAAAAAGAAACTTCAAAGGATATTTCTGAAACTTAATGGACGATCTTCCAGAATATTAACTTCCCAGTTCATAATTTGTTTACAGTCTTATCAACATAAAGTTTCTACTGATGACAACCAACGGCACCCAAAGAAAAAACCGTCTGCGTCCTACTCTCCTCAGGACATAAAGGACTCTCTTACAATTGTAACCTGTACATATACTTTCAAAAATGTTCATATAACTAGTTAAAATTCAGTGTGGCTATGAAATAAGTCTAGTACTTAGAGACTAAGTGTAGCTGTCTTTTCATGGACTGAGGAACCGTCGAATGAACTGTTACACTTCTTAGTGTCTTTTTGACTGCTCTCATTCTCGTTGCCAGGTTTCTATCACCGTCATGGAAGCACAAATCTATAATTCTCCCATGAGGCTTCGTCCTCATTTTGTTTTCAACCACAACAGCTTATTCTAAGAACTATTCTACGCCTCAGTGACCGATAGGTCCATTAAGAGAGTTTACGCAAGTGAGTCTGGTATGGAACTCAGTTTCCCGTCTCTCTAGTACTAAACCTTTACACAACTGCTACAGCAGACAGTTACTCCCTGCGTATGACGTACGAAATATTTTCCATACACGAGCAGAGACGTAGTTCTACTGCTGTACGTAAAGTAACAAATACAGCTGATGTCACTATCACCTTTTCCGCACGAGCAGCGTAACGAAATGATTTATGACAGAATATATGGATTTTTTTCGTTTAATTGTGTTTTAGTATGTATATAAAATGGAGTTACCTACTTTATTTCACCTGCCGGCCGGAGTGGCCGTGCGGTTCTGGGCGCTACAGTCTGGAGCCGAGCGACCGCTACGGTCGCAGGTTCGAATCCTTCCTCGGGCATGGATGTGTGTGATGTCCTTAGGTTAGTTAGGTTTAAGTAGTTCTAAGTTCTTGAGTTAAGTCCCATAATGTTCAGAGCCATTTGAACCATTTTCCACATCATGCGGCCTATTGCGCACAGTTTGAGTAATAACACGACGTTCTGTGGCTGCGCGAAAAGCATTATTCAACATGGTAACGTTGCTGTCAGTGTTCTTCCGAATATTAATCCAGTAAGTAGCGGTCATCCACTGCAGTAGTAGCCCTTAGGCAGCCTGAGCGTGGCATGTCATTGACAGTTCCTGTCTCTCTGTATCTCCTCCATGTCCAAACAACATCACTTTGGTTCACTTCAAGACACCTCGACTCTTCCCTTGCCGAGATCCCTTCTTGGCACAAAGTAACAATGCGGATGTGATCGAACTGCGGTATTGACCGTCTAGGCGTGTTTGAACTACAGACGAGTAGTGTACCTCCTTGCAGATGGAATGACTGGAACTGATCGGCTGTCGCACCCCCTCCGTCTAATAGGCGCTGCTCATGCATGATTGTTTACATCTTTGGGCCGGTTTAGTGACATCTCTAAACAGTCAAAGGGACTGTGTCCGTGTTACAATATCCACACTCAACGTCTATCTTCAGGAGTTCTGGGAACCGGGATGATGCAAAACTTCTTTTGATGTGTGTATAAAAATTCAGAATATGAAGCAGGCGAAAAGGAATACAAACGCCTCAAAAATGAGATCGATAGGAAATGCAGAATGGCTTACCAGGAATGGCTAGAGGACAAATGTAAGGATGTAGAAACATATAGCAATAGTAGTAAGATAGATTCCGCCTACAGCAACATTAAAGAGACCTTCGGAGAAAAGACAACCACCTCTATGAATATCAACAGCTCAGATGGAAACCTAGTCGTCAGCAATGAAAGGAAAGCAGAAAGATGGAAGGAGTGTACAGGGGTTCTATACAAGGGCAATGTACTTGAGGGCAGTTTTATGGAAATGGAAGAGGACGTAGATGAAGATGAGATGGGAGGAGATATGATAGTGTGTGAAGAATTTGCCACAGCGCTGAAAGACCTAAGTCGAAGTAAGACTCTTGAACTAAGAGCCTTGGCAGAATCAGCCATGACAAAACTCTTCCATCTAGCGAGCAAGATGTATGAGACAGGCGAAATACCCTCAGGATTCAAGAAGAATATAATAACTCCAATTCCAAAGAAAGCAAGTGTTGACAGGTGTGAAAATCACCGAATTATCAGTTTAATAAGTCACGGTTGCAAAATACTAACACGAACTCTCTAGAAACGAATGGAAATCTGGTAGAAGCTGACCCCGGGGAAGATCATTTTGGGTCTATGGAAACGAATAACTGTGAAACCGCGAACAGACAACATGGTAATCGACGACCTCGTGTTACACGATCGTAGATCTGATGTGACAGGAAATGTTATTCATTCGACCAGGCAATACTTTTCATTGCTCCATGGTCCAGTGTTAACGGTGTCTTTGTGGCAACAGGGGTGCACGTAGGAAGCGTCTGCTGCAGAGCCCCTTCTTCAGCGCAATACTTTTCATTGCTCCATGGTCCAGTGTTAACGGTGTCTTTGTGGCAACAGGGGTGCACGTAGGAAGCGTCTGCTGCAGAGCCCCTTCTTCAGCAATGTCCGCTGAACTTCGTAGAGCCGCCATGTCCTGGATTACGCCGCCCCTCCTGCCGGAGCTTCGGGTCCTCCCTACATCTACATCTACATTTATACTCCGCAAGCCACCCAACGGTGTGTGGCGGAGGGCACTTTACGTGCCACGGTCATTACCTCCCTTTTCTGTACCAGTCGCGTATGGTTCGCGGGAAGAACGACTGTCTGAAAGCCTCCGTAAGCGCTCGAATCTCTCTAATTTTACATTCGTGATCTCCTCGGGAGGTGTAAGTAGGGGGAAGCAATATATTCGATACCTCATCCAGAAACGCACCCTCTCGAAACCTGGCGAGCAAGCTACACCGCAATGCAGAGCGCCTCTCCTGCAGAGTCTGCCACTTGAGTTTGCTAAACATCTCCGTAACGCTATCACGCTTACCAAATAACACTGTGACGAAACGCGCCGCTCTTCTTTGGATCTTCTCTATCTCCTCTGTCAAACCGATCTGGTACGGATCCCACACTGATGAGCAATACTCAAGTATAGGTCGAACGAGTGTTTTGTAAGCCACCTCCTTTGTTGATGGACCACATTTTCTAAGGACTCTCCCAATGAATCTCAACCTGGCACCCGCCTTACCAACAATTAATTTTGTATGATCATTCCACTTAAAATCGTTCCGCACGCATACTCCCAGATATTTTACAGAAGTAACTGCTACCAGTGTTTGTTCCGCTATCATATAATCATACAATAAAGGATCCTTCTTTCTATGTGTTCGCAATACATTACATTTGTCTATGTTAAGGGTTAGTTGCCACTCCCTGCACCAAGTGCCTATCCGCTGCAGATCTTCCTGCATTTCGCTACAATTTTCTAATGCCGCAACTTCTCTGTATGCTACAGCATCCTCCACGAAAAGCCGCATGGAACTTCCGACACTATCTACTAGGTCATTTATATATATTGTGAAAAGCAATGTGTCCACAGCTCGTGGTCGTGAGGTAGCATTCTCGCTTCCCACGCCGGGGTTCCCGGGTTCGATTCCCGGCGGCGTCAGGGATTTTCTCTGCCTCGTGATGACTGGGTGTTGTGTGATGTCCTTAGGTTAGTTAGGTTTAAGTAGTTCTATGTTCTAGGGGACTGATGACCATAGATGTTAAGTCCCATAGTGCTCAGAGCCATTTGAGCCATTTTTTTGAAAAGCAATGGTCCCATACCACTCCCCTGTGGCACGCCAGAGGTTACTTTAACGTCTGTAGACGTCTCCCCATTGATAACAACATGCTGTGTTCTGTTTGCTAAAAACGCTTCAATCCGGCCACACATCTGGTCTGATATTCCGTAGGCTCTTACTTTGCTTATCAGGCGACAGTGCGGAACTGTATCGAACGCCTTCCGGAAGTCATGGAAAATAGCATCTACCTGGGAGCCTGTATCTAATATTTTCTTGGTCTCATGAACAAATAAAGCGAGTTGGGTCTCACACGATCGCTGTTTCCGGAATCCATGTTGATTCCTACAGAGTACATTCTGGGTTTCCAAAAACAACATGATACGAGAGCAAAAAACATGTTCTAAAACTCTCCCTCGGGCATTGGTATGTGTGTTGTTCTTAGCATAGGTTAGTTTAAGTTAATTTAAGTAGTGTTTAATTCTAGGGACCCATGACCTTTGCTTTTTGATCCCTTAGGTATTCACACACACTTCAACACATTTGAACAAGTCTGTCGTCAAATTCTGTCATCAAATCTACCGCAGATTGCCACCTATAATGTTTTACGGAACGGGTACGCACTGTGATGCAACGAGTTCGCCCATCACATTATTGCCTATTTACGGTTTTACAGTTATTCATTTTCCATAGATGCTCCTGTCAGTAGCACGCTTACAACAGACCAGCTTCGCTGTTTCCGGAACTGTCGCTTCCAGGAGCAGAGTCATAACAATGTACGCACTGTGAAAGTCATTTATGTCAGTGAATTACCCCATTGAGAGTCCATATCGTCCACAACCATTCTCCATTCATCCTTGCATCACCTACATAGCATCCTTACGACACCACGTGCATGCAACATCACCAGGAGTCATTCAGTATCGTCGTGGGTAGTAGTCACAATTTTTCGATTCGTCAGTTTATTTTACAGTGGATAATAAGAGATTCAATTTACTTTTTAATATGTGGATTTTCCCAGTTTCCATTCTCTTTTCCGTCGATATTCTGTACATGCTCAACTGTGGCGAATACTTAAACCATATTTAATTTGAAACCAATGTTTAAATATCTCTACAGTGTAGCTATAACCGTGAAATATTTAAGTTTCCATTGGCCAAATAAAATACTACCCGCAAAAAGAAACTTCAAAGGATATTTCTGAAACTTAATGGACGATCTTCCAGAATATTAACTTCCCAGTTCATAATTTGTTTACAGTCTTATCAACATAAAGTTTCTACTGATGACAACCAACGGCACCCAAAGAAAAAACCGTCTGCGTCCTACTCTCCTCAGGACATAAAGGACTCTCTTACAATTGTAACCTGTACATATACTTTCAAAAATGTTCATATAACTAGTTAAAATTCAGTGTGGCTATGAAATAAGTCTAGTACTTAGAGACTAAGTGTAGCTGTCTTTTCATGGACTGAGGAACCGTCGAATGAACTGTTACACTTCTTAGTGTCTTTTTGACTGCTCTCATTCTCGTTGCCAGGTTTCTGTCACCGTCATGGAAGCACAAATCTATAATTCTCCCATGAAGCTTCGTCCTCATTTTGTTTTCAACCACAACAGCTTATTCTAAGAACTATTCTACGACTCAGTGACCGATAGGTCCATTAAGAGAGTTTACGCAAGTGAGTCTGGTATGGAACTCAGTTTCCCGTCTCTCTAGTACTAAACCTTTACACAACTGCTACAGCAGACAGTTACTCCCTGCGTATGACGTACGAAATATTTTCCATACACGAGCAGAGACGTAGTTCTACTGCTGTACGTAAAGTAACAAATACAGCTGATGTCACTATCACCTTTTCCGCACGAGCAGCGTAACGAAATGATTTATGACAGAATATATGGATTTTTTTCGTTTAATTGTGTTTTAGTATGTATATAAAATGGAGTTACCTACTTTATTTCACCTGCCGGCCGGAGTGGCCGTGCGGTTCTGGGCGCTACAGTCTGGAGCCGAGCGACCGCTACGGTCGCAGGTTCGAATCCTTCCTCGGGCATGGATGTGTGTGATGTCCTTAGGTTAGTTAGGTTTAATTAGTTCTAAATTCTAGGCGACTGACGACCTCAGAAGTTAAGTCGCATAGTGCTCAGAGCCATTTGAGCCATTTATTTCACCTGGAGTTGACGGAAACCATGACGTCGAGGTAGTGTTTCTTTCTTTGACGCAGATATTTGAAGCGTTGGTCCTCGTGATGTTTCAGGCAGAGGCAAACAACTGCAGGAGGATACGAGCCCGGACGGCCAGAGTGGCCGAGCGGTTCTAGGTGCTACATTCTAGAACCGCGCGACCGCTACGGTCGCAGGTTCGAATCCTGCCTCGGACATGGATGTGTGTGATGTCCTTAGGTTAGTTAGGTTTAAGTAGTTCTAAGTTCTAGATGACTGATGACCTCAGAAGTTAAGTCCCACTGTGCTCAGAGCCATTTGAACCATTCGATACGAGCCCGTCTGTCATGGGCCCCATTGCTCTTTCATTTTCTGTCTATATTTACACACCGTCCAGTCGCATTAACAAGACCTCGCCTCAGTAAACACCTTTTACAGCGCGAACCTCTGTGACACGTGCAGAAAGAGAGTCACTGAAGTACCAACAGGAATGTGGAGCCACGCCGACTCCAGTGCCATGCCTAGCTGCGCTAGAGATTCTCGGTTGAGAATATTCGGCGCGAACAGCTCGATCAAGGCTGTGCCGTAGATTCTCGATTGCTTCAAATCCGTGGAGTCTAGTGACCTGGAGAGTATGGTTGACTTATGCTAGAGCTCCTCGAACCACACAAGTGCACTGCGAGCTGTGTGACACGTTGGGTTTTCCTGATGGTCGACGCCATTGTGCAAAGGATAAGCAAACCGCATGTAACGGTGGATACTGTGCTGAAATATAGGTGTATACTAGTGTAGATTCACTGTGCTTTTCATAATAACGAGATCATCCACGGAACGCCACGAACGCATTCCCAAGACAACAACGCTCGTTCACCAGACCTGGATCCTTCCCGCGTTTGTTGCATTGTATTTGCATTCTGATATTTCACACATATGGAGCATAAAATGTAATTCATTCGAAAAGGGCACCTGTCGCCCCTCAGGCGTACAAATTCCAGTCTTCATCGCCGATGAACAAGAGTCAGCACGAGTGGTGCATGAACCAGGCTTCTGCTGCGGAGGCCCGTACGCAGCACCGTTCGATGAATGGTCGTTGATCTGACATTGCTGGTAGCGTCTTCTTTCATCTGGGCTGTCAGTTGCTCAATATTTGTACGTCTATTCGCCAATACACATCTTTGCAACCGTCGTTCACCCTTTCTTCTACTGCCCTTGGTGCACCACAGTCGCCTCGGCGCTGGTATTGGTTAGTACCATTTTGCCATGCTCAGTATACTTCCACCACAACAGCAAGCGAAAAGTTTACAAGGTCAGCCTTTTGGGAAAAGTGATCCTGCCGTTTTGGATGTCATATTCTAAGTAGGCTGTTTAGGTTTTTATATTGGTAACACCACGTAGCGCTCTGTATGAAAATCACTGGCTGTGCTGTGTGCAGTCTGTGGCTAGTTTGCATTGTTGTCTGCCATTGTAGTGTTGGGCAGCTGGATGTGAACAGCGCGTAGCGTTGCGCAGTTGAAGGTGAGCCGCCAGCAGTGGTGGATGTGGGGAGAGAAATGGCGGAGTTTTGAAATTTGTAAGACTGGATGTCATGAACTGCTATATATATTATGACTTTTGAACAGTATTGAGGTAAATACATTGTTTATTCTCCATCAAAATCTTTCATTTGCTAACTATGCATATCAGTAGTTAGTGCCTTCAGTAGTTTGAATCTTTTATTTAGCTGGCAGTAGTGGCGCACGCTGTATTGCTATAGCTTGGGTAACGAAGATTTTTGTGAGGTAAGTGATTTGTGAAAGGTATAGGTTAATGTTAGTCAGGGCCATTCTTTTGTAGGGATTACTGAAAGTCAGATTGCGTTGCGCTAAAAAAATATTGTGTGTCAGTTTAAGCACAGTCTTGTAAAATTTTTCAAAGGGGACGTTTCATATGTCGACCCTTAGCCGAGGATACCTCACTGGAATCTTCTGCTTATTTCTTGTAGTTTGTGTAATTAGTGTAGCTTTAGTTTATTGCTAGCGCGTAATTGTAGAGAGAATCTCCTTTGTAGTTGCAGTCTTCCATTGTTGTACAGTAAAACAGTTGTGGCATGCTTGTAAATTTGTACCAAGTATTTCGAAGCTGCGCTTGCAATTAACTAGTATTTTTTTCAGTGCTATGTTAACGTGTTCTCTTATTTTTGCTCTTCAAATTGTGCTTTTCTGTGTTATTGTGTGAAATATTGTGACAATAATGGCGTGTGAAAAACGTAATACTAGGCTCCAAAGTAAACTGAGAAATAATAGTGACGACGAGCGTAGCTTATCAGCACCACTGTGTAATGAATTAACAGACATTCAAAGTAGCAATTTGGTAACTGTGCATAGGAAAATGGAGCGGGCGTCAAATAATGGTGTAGACAGTGAAACAGGTAGTGAACAGGGAAGCATTATCGATCGATCGGTCGGCAACAGCTCGCTTCAGGAATCGGGAATGACAGAACACAACATTGCAGATACTGTAGACTCAGGTTTTGGGTTCTCACCGTTTTCTCAAATGAGTCAAGACACATTTTCCGCTTGTCAAAATGTGAATGTTGCCGGTGCAAATTCACTGCGGAAAAGCACTGAGGAACATGTTTCAGACACCAGTGCATTGTTATTACAATTAATGCAACAAATGGGACAAAAGCTTCAAAAGTTAGACACAATGGACCAAAATCAGAGACAAACACAGCAAAAGCTTCAAAAGTTAGACACAATGGAACAAAATCTTCAAAAGTTAGACCAGTGGAACAAAATCTTCGGTAGTTAGACACCTCGCTTGAACAAACACGTGAAGATTTAACTACTGAGTTACATAACATTGAATCGAAATGTCAAAAAGTCTGTAATGACGTAAAAACACAAATTTGTGAGCATTTTCAACCGATTTTTTCGTGGCATGAAAATGCATTACAGAATCAAGAAGCAGCCATAAATGAACTGCAAACTATTGTTCATGAAAATCATGAGACCTTGCAAGCTAAAATTGACTCAGTTGCATCTACCGATTCGGTAACGTAACTTGCAAAAACTCATGAAAACTTAAAGGACACATTAGATACTCTGAAAATTGGTTCAGAAAGATACATGGAGGAAATTAGTTCATTATCAGAGAAAGTAGTCGAACTTTCGGATCAGCTAAATAATTTATCTACAAAGGTAGGTGATGAGCTGAATGACACAAGACCTGTAGCCTTCACTGACACTGAAGGGTATGAACAAATTAGAAAATTCAAACAAAATTAAAATCAAATCAATACACAGTACAAAAGAGAAATTCGAGAAGTACAAGGTCAGTTGGCACAAGTAATACAAGAATTACATATTTCAGAGGACACTCGCTCTCCAACACGGGAAGAGGAACTTAGAAATACGGAAAAGTCACAAAATAATAACACAGGGCATTTCGAAAATTATGAAAGAAATTGGCAAGGTGCACCGAAATTTGAGATGGTACCGCCGACACGACGTAACAATGACCGATATGCGACTCGCCGACATGATGATTTTGACTATAAGCTGTTTATTACTACACGGAAATTCAAAACATTTAAGAATTCCAGCAACGACATTCATCCACAAGCGTGGCGTCATCAATTCTCTCATTGTTTTCTTCCCAACTGGTCATTAGAGCACAGATTAGAATTTATGTGTGGCTATTTAGAGAATGAACCAGCTGTAAGAATGCGATCGGTCATTCACGATTGCCACAGTGAAGGAGAATTTTATCACGCCTTCCTCTCAGCGTATTGGTCTCAAACTACACAAAACCGAGTAAAATATAGCATCATAATGATGAAACATTTCGAAAAATCTGAATTTTCCAGTCTTGTGAAATATTTTGAAGATATGTTTCACAAGAATCAGTACCTGTCATACCCATACAGCCCCTCAGAACTCATCTGCATTTGCTTAATCAAATTACCTGTACATTTACGACATATTATTTCGGCAGGACGTTGCAAAGACGACATTGAAGCTTTTCAGGGACTCTTACAAGAATTAGAAATTGACACTGAGAATCGTGGAACGCGAAAATAGGAGCACAACAACAATTACAGGTCACATCCCTTGCAATTCCGCGATGAAAGAAATAAAAACTGGACACGACAAGGCTATTCTCACAACACAAATCGTGACCAAAACAGACACCACCCGTATGGCAACCGTTGGCAGACTTGTAATTTTTACAGGGAAAGATCGCCTCTCCGCGGTAATGACTATCACAGAGACAATCAGAGAAATAGACAATATGGGAACCAAAATAATTACTATCAAGGGAGACAGAATAACTTTAGACGCAACGGTCCAGCACGCAGTTACGATTCAGGGAGAAATCCTCCACCACGTGACCGACAAGAAAGAAACTATGGAATCTACCAACATGATGACAGACGATATGATCGTAACGACAGACCTGAATTGCATCAGAACTGGCGGGATTCAAACAGGGCAGGGCCCTCTCGACAAGGTGAATTTGTGGGAGTTAGGTCTCCAAATCCCAATAACGACGCACACCAACAAAGACACAATAGGCAATGACTCATACCGCTGGCAGCCACAAAACGTTCTTATGAAACTGACGACACAGCTGCCGTAGCTAGTAATTACGTAAAAATGGAAGACATTAGGGACATCTTACTCCAGGAAGACGACGTAAAATATAACAACATTGCATATCCTGTGATTCACATTACAGTAAATGACGTAAAAGTTACGGTAGTGCTTGACTCTGGCAGTCCCATTTCAGTAATTAGTGAAACAGCCTTTAGCAAATGCAACAAATGGAACGATTGCCCCAAACTTCCGTTACGTAAGATTAAATTACAATGTGCAATCGTTGGAAAAAGTGTAGATGTACGCCAACAAACCAATTTATAATTCTTTTGTCAAAGCCAAAGTTTCTCTATGAACTTTCTTATTGTTCCATTATTGTCGACGGAAATTATATTGGGGGTAGACTTTTTGAATGAATACAAAGCAATCTTAAACTTTCATGATGCTGAAATAAGTTTAGAGAAAGAAGGTAAGTCAGTAGCTTTGAAATTTGAAGATTGGCTCTCAAACCATGACGAAGAAATTAATCGGCTTTACCTCCTGTTAGACAACAGATCGGAATTTTCGACGGAACTTGACACTAACGATCACTCTGCAAGTACTGACAGGGATGATATCTACGGCGCATTTGATACTAATGAGTTAATTCAGAATAAAATTCAAACAATTGAGAATTGTAATGACACTGATTGGCAGGACCTTTTTGAGATTTTACAAGTACATTCCAGAGTTTTTACTCACAAAACAGGAACAATCAGGGATTTCAATACCAATTTCGTGATCGTGAGCATACTAAATTTTGTGTTAGATCATACGTAATTCCGGCACATTATAGGGACCGTGTTAGAACAGAAATACAATCTATGCTTGACGAGGGCATTATTGAGCCTGCAGTAAGCTCATACAACAATCCATTACATGTTGTTGAGAAGAAAAATGGATCGATCAGGCTTGTCTTAGATTCGAGACAAATCAATACTATCATCATTCCTGAAACAGACAGACCGCAAACGTTGGAAGAACTTCTTCAAAATTTTAATGGTGTAAAAGTGTTGTCTTCTATTGATCTCAGATCCAGCTTTTATCAGATCGAACTTCATCCAGAATGTAGAAAATACACAGCTGTCGTTTGTTTCGGCGTTTGTTATCAATTTCGGAAACTTCCTTTTGGTTTGTACATTTCTTCGGCAGCGTTCATTCGCGGGCTAAATTCCATATTACCTGAGTTCTTAAAACGTCACATCACCTTATATGTGGACGATATTCTAATAGCAGAAGCCTCATGGGAACAACATAATCGCATCCTCAACAGCGTGTTGCATATTTTTGCAGAATCTGGAATTACAGTTAACTTGGAAAAGTCTGAGTTCGGTAGGACAAAGGTGAAGTTTTTGGGACATATTATTTCTTCTGAAGGGATTCAGCCGGATCCTGAAAAGTTAGAAGCAATCAGAGCCATTCCAATTCAATCCACAAAAAAACAAGTCCGCAGTTTTCTAGGTCTCGTAAATTTTTACCGTCGTTTTCTGAATATGCAAATTCTAGTTACACCAAAACTTTGTTCTCTCACTGGAAAAAATACTATTTTGAACTGAGACGAACAAGTACAGATGGAAATCAATTCTTTGAAAGAAGCGTTACTTAACGCGCCAATACTAGCTCATCCAGATCTGCCTTAGCATGGATTCTTCTAAAGTCGGTCTTGGTGCCCATTTATTTCAAGAAAACACAGGAAATGACACTACTGTTCAGAAAACCATTGCTTTTGCTAGCCGAGTGCTAACAATATCTGAAAAAAATTATTCCATTACTGAATTAGAAGCATTAGCTGTCGTTTGGACATTTAACAAATTCCGTTTCTTTCTTCCTGGTAAGCACGTAAAAGTATACAGTGATCATCGTGCATTACAATTTCTTATGTCTTCAAAATTAAATCATGACAGGTTAAAACGTTGGGCATTGTTTCTGCAAGAATTCCACTTCACAATAGTCTACATTCCCGGCAAGGAGAACATTGTTGCGAACACACTGTCACGTGCACCGGCTGGGCTTGAGAAAAGTAACACGGAAGGCAACCTCGAGAAAAATTTCAGTATCCTTACATTCAGAAAGTCGCCTTTGAAAACTTCATGATCACATCTTTAAAGGACATTGCTCATGAGCAAGATAAAGATCCGATTTGGAAAGACATCAAAAGTAAATAGCATGAAAAGACGCACACTCAGATTTGGCATTATTATCTGGTTAGAAACAACATACTCTTCAAACGCTGCGCTATTGATGACAAGCTATGGGTACTTCGCATTCCAGACGATTTTGTTAATAAGCTCATTTGGTACATTCATTTGAGCTACGCACATTTTGGTCCACGAAAATCTTATCATATTCTTCGAACGACTTGTTATTTTAACAACATGGAAAAGAGAATTCGAAGAGTCTTGTCTATTTGTAAACTTTGTCAAAAGGCGAAACCATCTACTATCTCACATCGTGCTCCGTTGTTTCCTATCATTCCTTCTAAATTAAAAGACTTTGCTGCAGTTGATCTCTTGGGACCCCTTGTCAGAACATCGAATGGATTTTCATACGTTCTAGTCACTGTTGAACTTACTTCAAAATTTGTTTCTTTCACTCCGTTACGTAAAGCCACTGCACGGTCTGTATCCAACGCCTTTGTTAAAAATTTCTTACGTGAAGTTGGCCACGTTGCTAAAGTCATTTCAGATAGCGGACCGCAATTCAGATCTGCTGTTTGGTCACGCATGCTTCGGAATCATAAAATCAAACCTGTTTTTATTTCATTGTACTCACCACATTGTAACCCGTCTGAACGAATTATGAAAGAAATCAATAGGCTTTGCAGACTTTCTTGTCACAGGAAGCATCAGCATTGGGACAGATATTTACACTTATTTCAAAATGTGCTGAATGAAATGCCTCATGACTCCACTGCTTTACCACGTACTCTTGTACTGAAGAATGAAGAACCACCGAGAAGAATCAGAGAGCTTGTACCTTTCCCGAATACACGTAAACTTCGACACAAGGACGTAATTGATTTGGCTATTAAAAATATAAAATCTGCAGCAGACAAAATGAGAAAACTACACGATAAAGCAAATGCAAAGAAATTATACATTGGTCAGAAAGTTCTCATTAAAGCTCATTCATTGTCACATAAGAAGAAACACTTGGGTCACAAATTCTTTCTAGTTTACAATTGACCTTACAGAATCTGACGTATACCACATGATAATGGCGTTGAAGTTGAAACTCTGCATACTAGGAAGAGTAAAGGATTGCACTACATTTCACATGTAAAACCGTTTATTGAAAGATAATCTGCTTTTTAACTAAGTCTTTGCCATAAAATTTTTCACTTCACATTTCTAGTATGCTTTGTCAGACTTAAGAAACTGTTAACATGCAACAATGTTTGAAGTTAAATATCCACTCAAGAATCAAGAGAAGATATTTAAACAGAAATTACGAATGCATTGTTATGGTGAACAGACGACACAGTGTTATTGTGTGTATACATTCTTGCTTGTTAGTTGCACGATTACGTAACGACTATAAGACTTACATACTTAGAACATATACTGGTACTGCTAATGAGATTTTAATGCAACATTTTGGTTTAGTTGAAAATACATTCTGGATTTAAAGTCCTTTCTGAGAGATACCAGATGACACAGTGGTTAGTTTATGTGACAGCTACACGACTTTATCACGATGCTACTAATGAGTGACAATTTACAATGTTGCTTTTGCGGTGTTTCTGTTTTATATCTGCACAGTTTTTCTGAATTCTTCTGGAAAGGAAAACATGTTTTAGTAGTAACTTTTGTGGTATAGCTACAATGAGACAGCCTTTTCCGTAGCACAACAATACGTTACAGCACAGTACTTTGTTCATCATGGCAATAGGCGTAATAAGTAAGATATCGATATGCATAACATTTCACTTTTGTTTATCATGAGGTAAGTACATTGACTTCTGCAGAACTTAGCTTTCGGAGGACGATAACTACAACACTTCCACAGAGATTATCTTACAACAAGAGCACAGTTTAGCGCGACAGGACACGTATTTGAGTGATTAATTTTGCACTTAAATCATTTATTTTTAAAGATATTTGAAGTACAATGATACAAAGGTTTTCCGTGATACATTTCAATCCATTGCCGTAATCTGTAACACCTGAGGGTATAAATACATTAATCCTCAGGGTGGTACACGCCTACTTTGTGTACCATGCGTGTGGCAAGCACAAGGAGCCCTAGCTAATATGGTATTTGCTTATACAACTTTACACATCGGTACCATATTTCTCTCTAACACAGAATTACACAGCTATCTGGTCATTTAACTGAGAGAGACAAATATTTATTTTACTACAGCAGTGACAGATGTTTACGTAATTACACAGTTGGATAACTTCACACTTACGACTTTGTATTTTGTCTGTACGTTGTGAACTGTTCATATTTTTTCGGAACCATTGCGATACTATGAGAGCTTTGAATGATATATTTGGTATGGGATCATGATTTTTAAAGTACGTTTGAGGTAGATGACACTATTGAAGCCGGCCACGGTGGTCTCGCGGTTCTAGGTGCGCAGTCCGGAACCGTGCGACTGCTACGGTCGCAGGTTCGAATCCTGCCTCGGGCATGGATGTGTGTGATGTCCTTAGGTTAGTTAGGTTTAAGTAGTTCTAAGTTCTAGGGGACTGATGACCACAGCAGTTGAGTCCCATAGTGCTCAGAGCCAACACTATTGAAGTGGCAGAGATTTTTTTTAGGTTTTTAAATTATTACAGAAATCTACGACGTTTTTGAGATTTGACTGAGGTGTTATGATGTTATTTTTACAACGACGATGTGTATTATGCTGCTGAGGTATGTTTATGATCAATAAGCTGATGCTATATGAGGAATTTGATTATGCTACGTATTTATTATGATGAAATATTGAAGAAGTGTCAACGAATACGTAGATGAATAATGAGTAGTGGTTAGGGACTCTGATTTGTGAAAAAGGATGTTGAAAACCAAGAATAGTACTTTAAGAGTTATGAAATGTGTGTAAATGCGTGAATGTATCACAATGCCAGCGAAAATTTTTTGGACGCTGTTATATATGAGATTTTGTTTCTACACACTTCTAATGCAAATTTCTAACCTTTGATTTTTTTTATTTTATATGAGACTGTCACTGTAGTGGAAACTGCTGCCATAAATATTTCAGTTAAGAAGGTGGATGACCTTCACGTAATGTGCCGTGGATGCCCATCTGAGTGACAGTCACCTGGAAAAAAGTCATTAGTGTGTGCCTTTCAGAGGCACAGGTGGAGAAAAAAAGGAGGCCATTATCCTCTCTATTGACATTCCTTTGTAGAAACATCACAATTACGACACACTCAAACTTGAAAACATATGATTACACTGTGGAGCTCTTAATTTATGATATTTACTAAAATGTCTAATGAAATGATGATAAACATTTTACATCTATTGTCTTTCTAGTTGAGAGATTGCTCATTTTGTTTAATATCTGGTTTGCAGCTGTGTTGCAGCATTGGCTTTATAAAATTAAGCGTATTTGCTAATGTGAACACTTTCTGCCAACAGATCTATTAAATAATAATTTTATGATCCACATTCTTCGAAAAAGGAGCATTTGGAATGGAAAGAACAATAAGAAGGGATTAATAACAGAAACTGCATACATAATTTTCTTTTCAACTACTTGATAATTTTTTTGGTAGAGTAAGTTATCGTGATGCTTCACTCTAGTGTTAAGATGTGACGTAAGTATTAAACATGGCCAATTTTACTGTAATATTTTTTCTGCTTGAGCTTTGTCATGTTTAGGTATAAGTTATTACATTTGCTGCTGCTGTTTGCCAGGCATAGTGCTACTGAATGTCACTTTGTGTTACTCTGTTAAGCCAGTTTTACTACTGATTTATTTTTCTTGTTTGCTGCTCTTTGCCTTATATTAGTTGTAATATTGCTGCTTACTTTGCCAATTTGAATTGTTTGTCATTGCTGTTTGTGTTAAATCTTTTGTGCAGCTGCATTGCCTCGTCCCTTAGTTTAGCATCTGAGCTCAGTAAATTTAAGTTAGCTTAAGATGGGGTAGGCCATATAAGAGAACAAGTTGTGATGAATTGGAAGAAATGCATTGAGAAGCTATAAGAAAATGGTTTGGCCAAAAAAAAGTATTTTGAAAGACGATATGAACCAAAAAAGTAGGGTTTAGGGACAACAGGTTTAGGTAATATTTTCTTGGAAATAAATGATGAGGTAAGATAATGGAAAACAAATAATGAGGTAAGAAATATGTGAACATATAAATAAAGAAAGCATGCTTGGATAGGATTTTTGGTGGAAACAAATGTTGAAATAAGATGAAAGATCTATGGAATGAAGTTTTGGGTTGGACTGCAGTACCAAATGTTACACTGAAAACGAACCCTGTCTTTCCTTTTGTATTATTCTGCTATGTGTTTGTGTACTCTTGTATATTTGTGTTTTTCCTGTCTTTATGTGTTTAGCTGATATGAGTTATGTTGTGGAATTTTTCTAATAATATGTTATTTTCTTTGTAAAGGTGCTTACACATTATTTATTCCGTTTCGTTTTAATGCTTACGTGTGAAGTTGAAGTTTCAAAAGTTATTCTGATCTTTTATGTATTTACTTATGTCATAATTCTAGTAAAACTGATGTATTTGTTTATTTCTATTCTTTTGCAAAGCTTGTACTACAAATGTTATCTGTATTGTTATGTTCTTTAATGATGTATTTTGTACCTTTGTAATTGTATTCTTATGTTATAAAATTGTAATTGACACCAGTTCATCATATTGTTAACTTGTAAGTTCCATTTCCCTGCACACATTTCTGTTGGTCATAGTATATGGACAATATGTGAGAAGTAGGGACTGTTAGTGTTTGCACGTGTGTTAATAATTCAGCAAAGGACTGGATAACAGCATTACTGGTTCTACGGACAATTCCAAAAACTTTGTGAGTGCACAAGTGGTGGTTTATGGACTTGCTATATTGTCCACAAGACTCTTCAATGTTGACTGTGCACCTGCACAGTTGGAACAGATGGCTGCTGGCCGCCTCTACAAGGACTAGAATGGGTCTGCACCTTTGATGACCCACCAATACCATTATTTCTGCAATGACTACAATGGGTCTGCGTCTTTGATGGCCCACCAATACCATTATTTCTACAAGGAGTGCAGTGGGTCTGCACCTCTGGTGGCCTAACAATACTGTAACCTCTAACAAGACTACAGTGGTCTGCTCTGTGATGACCTACCTACCAATATTCTTCAAAACTTCGACTCTGCTGTGGGTTTGCTCTGTTGTGGCCCATTACCTGTAGGCATGTCGAGAGTCAGCACTGTCTTTCCATTGGAAGGACAACACTACTTCTCCAAGACTGCATGGAAATCCACTACTTCCATGTGCATTTTCTTTTACTGCTCAGACTTAGAGAAAAGCACTGCAATTTTACTGTGATGAACGATCAGGACTGTCTTTATGGACTGTGCGTAAATTTTAGCTTTTGACCAATATTGTATCAATAAGTGTGTGCATTTGATTTCTTTGTTATTGTAATTATGAAATTTTTTTCAAATCTGTGTTGGCCACTGCCCAAAACAATTTGTAAAATTTTTTGTGGGGAGCATGGGGGCTATGTAAGTAGGCTGTTTAGGTTTTTATATTGGTAACGCCACGTAGCGCTCTGTATGAAAATCACTGGCTGTGCTGTGTGCAGTCTGTGGCTGGGTGGCATTGTTTTCTGCCATTGTAGTGTTGGGCAGTTGGATGTGAACAGCGCGTAGCGTTGCGCAGTTGGAGGTGAGCCGCCAGCAGTGGTGGATGTGGGGAGGGAAATGGCGGAGTTTTGAAATTTGTAAGACTGGATGTGCGGATGTTCGGTCCCCACCAAAATACCGCTATACATATGCTTCTATAGAAAAAAACAGTCCGAACAGGCCTCAGAAGACCCAACGGCACTGACCGGCTGCCGTGTCATCCACAGCCGACAGGCGTTAATGCATGCAGATGTGGAGGGGTACGTGGTCAGCACACTGCTCTCCCGCCCATTGTCAGTTTCCGAGACCGGAGCCGCTACTTCTGAGTCAAGTAACTCCTCAGTTAGCCTCAGAAGTGCTGAGAGCAGCCCGACAGCGCTTAACTTCGGTAATCTGACTGGAACCGTTGTTATTATTGCGGCGAGGCCCCTTAGCTGTGATTATAGCGTTCACAAACGTCTGTAACTATCTGACGCATCGTGATATGTCAGTAAGAGTCACAGAAAATGTGAACCGGAGTCCGAAATGTTGGTGAATGAGCAAGTACAGTGAATTGGGAAGCCGTTGCTTCCGCAGTAATACACAAGTAAAGTGTCGTGACTGAAAGGACACTCTCGTACAAATAGCGTTCCGTGTGTTTGTGTTTAACAACTGTCATTTAGTCATCACAGTGCACAGAAAACTTCATTAGCGAAATAATCAAGTACCGCTAATGATAAATAACATTTGTGAGTGCCCTCTACAGTATGATGCTCGTGGAAGGAAAGAAGTACCCTCTGGCCTCGTATATTAGCACAAATCTTTCAAAGAATTCGCTTTTCGTTTGAAAGTAGTACGCTGAAATCGTAGGCGAAGACTTTAGGGAATTGGAAATGCCACGAACAGCAGTTTGACGTTTTCCCAAATTGAAACTGAAAATGAAAAGTACGTAATTCAAATGCTATACGTCAAACGTACGAACGCTGGAAGCGACGCTCGAAGCCATGGAGGAAGAAACACTTCTATACTCTTTTCATTTCGAGTGATGATGTAACCATACATGTAAATGCAAAGTTAACCAGTACATTCAATAGGAGGTGTAGAAAAACCTTACTGTGTACCTTAACGTCAGCGTGACCAACTGAAAGTTGCTGTGTTCTGCGTGATGTCAATCAAGTATTGTGGGTTTAATTTTTCATCATTTCCACGAACATTTACATGAGCATGCTTTGGCAATAGGTGATACGTATTCCACGCATTACATCTTTCATAAAGATAAAGAACCTCCGTTTTTCGGAAAGGAGGTTCACGAATTTTCAAATCAACATCTTCAACATCGTGAGTCCTTAATATCTCCCAGGTTATACGATGTCCAAATGACTTATGGGAATGCAGCTGAGCCGTCGTCAATAACCGCCGATATTTCGACAGGAGCACACCATTTTCAAGGCAAAATTTCGGCAAGTAAGCACTATGCAAGAAATCTGAAACAGCAGTTTTCATAGAAGCTCCCGAATGATAACACGTGTTATCTGAGCATCCTCATAGTCGTCTATTTTGGATTCCTTCCTCACAATGATGTAATTCAGCTGGAACCTTCCCATGTCTCTTGTGGTTTTCGAACAGTGTATTTCATGTTACTAGCTGAAATTTATTGTAGGACTAAATTAGCGTTTCTCCTCTTTCATTTTTACTAACAAGTTCCTATTGTCAAATATCTCATCTTTCTGTCCTTTCTACTACTACCGTATTCAAGCCCCCAATCTTTACGAGACTATCATTTCACTTTACTAAGTTACCCGTTCAGTATCCTCAAATACTTTCTCTGCTACTATCCATACTCGCTCTGTGTTTCTTCAGAAACGATACTGTTATCACCAGACTCGAAATATATTTCAACAAGCACTAAACATCAATAACTGTCTCAAGAAACGGATATCTCCACGAGACTAGTTCTTCTCACTTTCGGTGATGGCGTCTTCTTTAAGATCGGCAAGCTACTCAAGAAACATCCAATGACGTGTTTCTCCCACCCTCCAGCAAACGATGCTGAGTTCCGTTGAATGGAGCCTAGATCTACAGAGACCAAGAATATACAAAATCCTGTGCCACTGTGAAAAATCATACATGAAGTGTCGCACTGTTGAAGATACAAGCGATAAACAGAGACGTCACACCAGATTAGGTAAGTCAGAAAAATATGCTGTTGATGAACACTTCTTTGACACGGGACGTAACATGAATTACGAAGAGAGAGAGATCCTGTCGTCCCCCTCCACGTACTGGGACTCCATCATTTAAGAAGCCATCGAAATGCTATAATTAACAATCTGATTAACAGCGACAAGGGATTTCAACTTAGTTAAGCCTGAGAACCAGTACTAGCGGTACTAAGGCATGGTCGGCCACAGACGAACGAATCCAATGAGACGACAGAGTTGGGGAATCGAAGTCAAGACACTTAAGCTTGGCACCAACACTGTCCGAACGCGTGAAGGTCCCGCGACATTTGGGCGCGCTATTCCCACTCCGCGCATGCGAATACCGTAGCTCATTACTCTTCCAGGAGATTCTGAAGGTCAGTGTTTTGTATGAATGATCTACGATGGCGCTACAGCTCCAACCCCTTGACGCCTGTGATTTTCTAGCGAGCCAGCGCATATATTGGCGAGTCACAACAGCAACGTCGGTAAGCACATGATGATGACGAGCAGCTGTCTCGTCCATATGCTGTGCAGTTTTCACAACACTATCTGACGCGCCAGCTGTGAAGCACTGAGGAATCTTACGAACCGTTGGATCGAAAGTACTGAGTATGAGCCTCCAGTATTCTAGTCTTCCCACGTAGATCGCCAGACCTGACAGCCATGGATTACATTGATTCCTTTGCTGGAGTTAATGTGAAAGACCTGGTAGAAGGGCCACCTTCACCGAAAACAATCCAGACCTCAACATGAACATATCTAATGGGATAGCGTCGGTGACTCCATATAGACTTCAGAATAAGTAGTAAAACATGGATTAACGCTTAAATTTTGTCCGTGTGATCAAGAACAGCTGTAAAGCTTACAAAAAAAGTTTCCTCTAGAGTCTCTGCCATTCTTATCGACGTATCGCGATGCATGAAATAGTTATAACTGTTGGTAATAGCTTTATTAATTCTGAATTTCCCTTTGCTAATAAACGCATCAGATTAATGAAAAACACGTCTGATGTTCTCCTCAGAGACCAGTTTCAAGTCCCAGATGACAGCTATCTTCACACTGATGTACTGTGGCCCAAGCACACTTACTTCAGTTAAGGTTGTTTTTGTGTAATATCGACTTACACTGCCTAATAACTACAGCGCCGCAGTGCAGAAAGGGACTACTCTGAACAAGGATGGTGCGAGTTGGTGATGGAGGCAAGGTGGGAACCCAGGAGGCTCCAGATGAAGGCAGCTGCAAATGTAGCAAGTTATTTATTGAAGCTGATAGACAAATTGTGGATCGTCCTTCCCAGAAACCATACGTAGTGGGATATACGGCTCCAATACCCGATAACACAGCATAGTCGGCAGGCAACCTGCCTTTCAAATAGTTTGCATAGCACGTTGGTGAGGCTTATCGACTGGTAACTGTCGATGGATTTTGATGTTGGGTCTAGCTTAAGAATTGGAAGACTCCATCGAGCCATATGTGTTTGAGGATCCTCAGGAGATGGAACCGTTGAGAAACAATCAGATGTTGTATCATCTGATTGTGAAAGGAATCAGGGCCCAGGGCCGTATCGTGAGGTGAAACAAGAGCCAGTACAATTCCCAGCTAGCGAAAGCTTCATTACGTAATTCGGCATGCCGAGGGGTGAAGGAGATGGGACGTCGTCGTTTCGTAGCTTACAATGGTGGAAGGCAGTTGCGTAGGAAGAGGTCATCAGTGCCGACGCAAAGGCGGTGCATGTTGATCAGCTAGTGCTGACGCGTCATTACAGGGACTATCATGAAGAAAGAGACGTGGTACAGTTGCGGATCTTTGGCAGCCCAGAGAACTACGGTGTTTGGCAAACCCCTGGGCTGAAGAGGCGTACGGGCCCAGGGAGGAGAGCTAAACCTTCCCGCCATCCCTTCTTACTGAGTTTAATCAGGTAGTGAGCCCTAGTAATAAGACGCATGAAAGTGATGATGCTGATCTGTGAAGGATGTCGCATAAAACGTTGCACTGCTCTTCGTCGATCCCGAACGGCTGCTGCAATTAAGAATTTTCCATTAAATACAGAGCTGATCACATAAGATACTCTAATTCTGAAAGGTGACCGGCTTCAACCTATGTCAGATCATCTTCAGACCAGTTACTCGATGAATCGAGTAAGATAAAAATTTTAGAGAAGATGTAAAAATATGGACAGTAAAATAGATGAAACACCAGTGATCACTATTGGAAACAGTGCTACAGAGCTGTAACGGCTCTGGGAAAGCGCGAATATCAACTTCTTCTTGTCCTGCGGTTCCCGTTATATAAATAGCGAGATCTCCACCCATCGTCTCCAGTATTACGTAAATAATAGCCATAGTCATGATACATTTATGGATAATACCAGCACAGATACAAATTTAGAGTGCAATGTTTAGACCACGATTAGAAGCTGAGGCTTTTAGCATAATAGAATAAAAGTTTCTAAAAATTAAAAAAAAAGGAATCATACAATGAATTTGGATTTAGTTACAAAAAAACAAAATTTCTGAAAGCTATTGTAGTTGCCTTGGTCTACCAAACACCTGCCGGTCGTGGAGGGGCCTATAGGAAGGAGAGTAGTGGTTTCACTGCCTAAAACCAATGGTAATAAATTCTCATGCATTTGTCGTATCTTTACATTGCAGTTCACAAACTATGAGTCCTAAACTGTGAAGCATTGCTACCGTTTGCCAAGATAACTTCCACTTACAAGACTGCTACCTGTTTGGTATACGATACTGTGTTGCTTTGAGCTAATGACTTCACAACCACTGATGAGAAGACCAGGAGGCTCCTACCTATGGCTTCCTGAGGCGGTGGTTCTTGCCGAACTGACCACCTGTCACAGGATTTGGGAGGCATGCAAACTGCTGCTCTTCCCAGTTGGTACCTGTAAGCAATCATCGACATACCCGATCTCCCTTGGTGGAGGGGCGATGCTGTGGATCATCGCCATACCATGCAGAGCTGCTGAGAAATTATCTGAGCACACCCCTTCAAATTTCAACGGTAGTGTTCTGGTAATACACTATCTGTGTCCTGGCTAGCCACGCCTCTCGTACGACGTGTTCTGTTCACACACGAGGTCTGCTACCCACCCAACACCTCAATATCCACTGGAGTTCGCTGGGACAGCGTCAGCAAGTTCTGATTCCATACGCTTCACCACCGCTAATGTTGTATCTTTATCGCCTAGTACGCTTCCTGGTCTGCTACGTCACTGCCCACGCTCCATTTCCTACGAGTAACAAAAGTAGACGTCCAACCACGACCACTATGAAATTGGCGTCAGAAGTGTTTTCGGTGGCAGAGTCACGCTGTAGGAGAACCATGTCTGCACCATCATCGTCATCACTATCTGGACTTCCATCTTGTCACAACGTAGTGTGATGAGAGCATTTTTTTCTGTTGGCGTTTCTAAATGTGTCATCGTTTGTGACCATGCCAAAGTGCACGGACATTAGTTACGCTCTTAGAATGTCGTTTATCAAACCGCAGGAAACTACAAGCTCTCCATTGTTTATAGGGAACGCCAGAGAAAAGTATTTACATCATTTAGCTGCTAATTCTGTAATTTATCGGGTTATGAGTTGGCGTGCAACACGTTCGTATCAGTTACGTGTGACGTTTGTAGAAGTTTTGGGCAGTTTGAGCAGGATTGTTCAGAGACGCGTTGTGTTATGATACAGCATAGGAATTACACTCCTGGAAATTGAAATAAGAACACCGTGAATTCATTGTCCCAGGAAGGGGAAACTTTATTGACACATTCCTGGGGTCAGATACATCACATGATCACACTGACAGAACCACAGGCACATAGACACAGGCAACAGAGCATGCACAATGTCGGCACTAGTACAGTGTATATCCACCTTTCGCAGCAATGCAGGCTGCTATTCTCCCATGGAGACGATCGTAGAGATGCTGGATGTAGTCCTGTGGAACGGCTTGCCATGCCATTTCCACCTGGCGCCTCAGTTGGACCAGCGTTCGTGCTGGACGTGCAGACCGCGTGAGACGACGCTTCATCCAGTCCCAAACATGCTCAATGGGGGACAGATCCGGAGATCTTGCTGGCCAGGGTAGTTGATTACACCTTCTAGAGCACGTTGGGTGGCACGGGATACATGCGGACGTGCATTGTCCTGTTGGAACAGCAAGTTCCCTTGCCGGTCTAGGAATGGTAGAACGATGGGTTCGATGACGGTTTGGATGTACCGTGCACTATTCAGTGTCCCCTCGACGATCACCAGTGGTGTACGGCCAGTGTAGGAGATCGCTCCCCACACCATGATGCCGGGTGTTGGCCCTGTGTGCCTCGGTCGTATGCAGTCCTGATTGTGGCGCTCACCTGCACGGTGCCAAACACGCATACGACCATCATTGGCACCAAGGCAGAAGCGACTCTCATCGCTGAAGACGACACGTCTCCATTCGTCCCTCCATTCACGCCTGTCGCGACACCACTGGAGGCGGGCTGCACGATGTTGGGGTGTGAGCGGAAGACGGCCTAACGGTGTGCGGGACCGTAGCCCAGCTTCATGGAGACGGTTGCGAATGGTCCTCGCCGATACCCCAGGAGCAACAGTGTCCCTAATTTGCTGGGAAGTGGCGGTGCGGTCCCCTACGGCACTGCGTAGGATCCTACGGTCTTGGCGTGCATCCGTGCGTCGCTGCGGTCCGGTCCCAGGTCGACGGGCACGTGCACCTTCCGCCGACCACTGGCGACAACATCGATGTACTGTGGAGACCTCACGCCCCACGTGTTGAGCAATTCGGCGGTACGTCCACCCGGCCTCCCGCATGCCCACTATACGCCCTCGCTCAAAGTTCGTCAACTGCACATACGGTTCACGTCCACGCTGTCGCGGCATGCTACCAGTGTTAAAGACTGCGATGGAGCTCCGTATGCCACGGCAAACTGGCTGACACTGACGGCGGCGGTGCACAAATGCTGCGCAGCTAGCGCCATTCGACGGCCAACACCGCGGTTCCTGGTGTGTCCGCTGTGCCGTGCGTGTGATCATTGCTTGTACAGCCCTCTCGCAGTGTCCGGAGCAAGTATGGTGGGTCTGACACACCGGTGTCAATGTGTTCTTTTTTCCATTTCCAGGAGTGTAATTTGTTGAATTGTTCTGTGTAGAGTAAGTATAGTTTTCCCACACCTTTCTTTTTTGTAACGACAGTATTGAATCTGTAAACTGGTGGAAGCACGTGCTGCTGCTGTGGGTAAAATGGTCACTGATGTAATAGGGCAAAAGCTTGCTAACGCATGAGCAGGAAAATGAAGAACAGCTTGAGCGAGTACAAACTTTACAAGCTGTGTTACAGCAATTACGATCAGGATCAGGAGAAGTTAAGCTCGTGTTCAGTGCACCCTCAACATCTTTCGAACTTACAGCATCAAAACTAATAACACCTATTTCCAGAAAAACGACGGAGGATATCTCTCTATTTATTGGAGATGAATTAGCTACTGCTCAACTGCGTAACTGGGCGAATGAAAGATGTTTGGGTATGGGCAATTTATGGTTAATGGGGGAAGCTAAAGCATATGTAATATGTCATGAGGTACTTACCAAGGCAGGATTGTTCCAGGAGATAGCTGATGGTTTGAGCGAACACTAACCGAAGCAAAACATTGCGAGATTTCTTTTTAGAGAGGACCTAAGTAGTGTAGTGCAGAAAAAAACTGATTCAGTGGAATCTTTTTCGGATAGGATCCAGAAGATCAGTGCACAAACATTCTAGTTGATACAAAGAGCAGAAGCTTATGCAGTTACCTTGCATGAAGTGAAAAAAATACGGCTTCCGATGTTTTCGTACCTGAATCTCTGCAGATATGTCGTGCAAAATCAGGAAGAAGAATCCATCTGACGTGGGTCAAGCTATTAGGATCGCCACGTGGCTGGAGGAAATAGATATTGCTATGAAAGGATGTAACAACTTCTGGGTGTTCGTCTCTGGAGTTAGATGTTAAGATGTGGACATAAGGGCCATATGCAGAAGGAATGTCATCTACAATATTGTTATCAGCGTTGTCAAGCCAGTCATATGGTGTGAGTTTGCCAGAATGTGAGACAGGGAAAATATCATAAAAAGAATATACCTTAAACACAATTGGGAATGAATCACACGTTGCAAGGCATTCTCAGTGGGATGGAACACTGCACGTATGTATGCAGAGACCGAATGCTGCTTGATAAGCATAGTACAGGGTAAGGAACACAAATTTTTAATATACACATGCGTGCAAGTGGCAGTTCTTTGTCTGGAGCTCTTACACAGGAAGAGTCTTAGGTCTCCGCGATACATATTATGTGGTGGCGGTGACAATGACATGAAGTCATTAGCGACTTTGCTGACTGATGTTAGCATTAGAGCTAATACCTTCTCAAAATATTTGTTAGGGATAGGTGACAATGACATGCCCATTGATTGTATCATTAGAGCTAATAGTTTCTCAGAATAAATGGAAGAGTTACAAATGTCGGCCAAGATTGTCCCATTAGCACCCAATTTATATTTAGTTAACACGTGTTCTGTGTTTTTGGAAAACTGTGTCCTGGCAACCAAATTTATGGAAATATGAAGAAATTTTGTTCACTTGTTGTCTACAAGTGAAATATTTGGCCGTCTTCTCTTGAGGGCGCTGCATGCTTGGGCGTTGCTTTGTCACTACACTGCTTGCTAAGAAAAATGAGAAGAGATAAAGAAATTGGTAATAATAAACTCAAAATAACATTTCAAAACTGTTATTTATTTTACAATAAGTAAAATTTACAAAAGTTGTAACCTAAAAATTCTCCAAAACTGAAATTTCGTTAAGGCCGGATATGACATTTGGGAAAGTATTCCATGCAGAGCGCAACGTTACACTTCCCGCAATAAGTTCTCGGCTTTCCTTTTCAGTTCTCATATTGGCATCGTCTGTGCTTTTCACGATTCTGGATAATCTGCCACTTCTGTTTGTACTGTACATGTGGTAATTTACTCCTGGAAGGTGAGATGAGTTTTGTTGGTCTTCTCTTAGCTGACATCATTTCAGTACCCTTCTGTAGGTGTATTCTCACAATCTCTCTTCTGAATTCCTTCTCTCAAAGAGAAATTTCTTCATTGCACCTCTCGAAAGCAAAGTATACGTTCACAACATTCACGTTTAACACCGTCTCAAAAAAGAGCCAGTACCACTTTTTACCATGCAGTGCAATTCTAGATTTCTCTATTAGCCGGTCGTGGAGATCGACACGTCCCATGAACTTCTCGTATATATTCAATGTATTTGGTCGTCGAACTCTGTCCTTTTCTCTTTGGGATGAATTCCAAATTGGACTTCGACAGTATGAAGCACAGTGTCGATATTAAATGCTAGAGTAACACAGTTATTGTCATTTCATTTCATGATCAAAACTTACTTCTCTCTGTCAAATCTGAACTCAAAATATCGGCTTTCTTTCTTTTTCATAACACTATCTTGTGATAGGGGCCACTTTCTTGTTCTGCTTTCTCTTATAGTTCCACTTGCACGGAATTCCAGTTCCCACAGCAGGACGAGGAGGTCATGACTACTAAAGTTAATTGTTAGAAAATACGTTGTAGCTGTTCGGCTCATCAATAATGGATAACATTTTCAAAACAATTTTGGAACCCAGTGGTAGATCTACATTGTCATATTTCTGGCAAAAACGTTTAACAGTAGCCATTGTCATTTCATTTTCAGATCAAAACTTACTTCTCTCTGTCAAATATGAACTCAAAATATCCCGTTTCTTTCTTTTTCATAACATTATCTGGTGATAGGGGGCACTTTCTTGTGCCCAAAGCTTATATCCAGATCCAGTCTGATAAACTGGTATATAGTGTGATGCCCATAGTAACTCACAATCATATCGTCAACCACCAGATTTTCCTGAAAGACTCACCATTTTTTATAATATTTACCAGAGCCTCTGCTAATGGTTTTATTTTGAAAGATTTGTGACTTTTGTTTTCATTGACGTTTTCAATATCATCGAAATATATTACAGACTTCAATTCGAGACGTGTTATGACACATCGCATCGCCGCGCAGGGTAGCCGAGCGGTCTGAGGCTCCTTGCCACGATTATGTGTTGCCCTTAGAGTACATTAATTTAAGTTAGGTTAAGTAGTGTAAGTCTAGGGACCGATGACCTCAGCAGTTTGGTCCCATAGGACCTTACCACCACCGAACTCATCGCATCTTTCTCTATTTGAACACCGAGATAATCATCCTCAGACCAATAGTCTCTTTCACTGGGCAATTTACGATAGCCAGTAAAGATCAGGAACGCAACAGATACACGAGTTTCATCAGGTAGAACTGAAATATTTATTTAATTTTTACACTCCCTAGCGTATATTTCAGTCCTCTACAGTCATGCTTACAACGTCTACTGAGAAGAGTTCTTCAAAAACATGCACTTCACGACAACAGAAGGCCTTTGTTGGTTTGGAGTAGCATACATTATCATAATGACGGAAAAATAGACAATGGATGCTAGTCGGTTATTCTGTGATTCTCGGACTAGACGTTCTTGATAAACATACCAAAATCAAGCTTTCACAGTATGCATTTGGAAAAAACAACCGCGAGACAATGTCGTAAGGTTCACCCCTTTTGAATGTGTTGCCAACTGAACTGCAAACACATACACTACAGTCTGGTTCACATCATAACACACGAGTACCTACTGGAAAGCTGGATTGGATTCTGTAATTGCTGATGTACCTTAAGAAGTGTTGTGTGGTAGAATAACTACTTAGTAATGAAGAGTTATATGTAAAGCATTGTTTTGTGTGCAGAAGCGTAGCATGCATTTGTGACATATAAGGAGAGTTTATGGTTCCTATTAATCTAGAACATTTTGAGATGGATGGAGTCGACATTGCAGAGGGCTTGGTGATTGCCAATTTAGAAATTCTGAATGAAGATGAAGCTGATAAGTCTAGTTGCAGCCAGAGCCACAAGCAATCTGTTAGTTCATCTGCATTATGTAAAAAAGTGAATCAATCGCAAGAAGTGGTCGAAAGCTATGGAAGCTTTCTTACCACGATTTTTATACTTGTTTAACAAAGAAAGTCACTGATCAACATCACTGGTTCAGAACCTCATAGGTAAATATACCCGTGTCTATAGGAAGCCATATTGTGTTCAGAAGCATCTTCAGCTGTTAATGGAAGACACATAGCCCACTCCCATTATTTGGTAGCCCTTGGACAATCTGGATCAGTGCAGATACTTTTCAACACTGGATTTAAGAAATGGGTATCGCCAGCTAGAAGTAGTTTCAGATGACAGACCGGAAACTGTGTTCACAATATGATTAGATCACTACCAGTGCTAAAGATTGCCATTTGGACTAAAAATGCACCTACTACATTCCAGAGACTGTTGGATTGCATACTTCGTGGATTTAAACCTGAAAAGCGTATGGTTTACCTAAACGCGATGACTGTATTTTCTAGAGGCCTGGAAGAAAAGTCAAGTGTGTGGAAGAAGTATTTAACAGACTAAGAACAGCGCCAATAAATTCCATTTTATACAAACAAAATCGAAATACCACCCAAGCAATCAGTACAAAAGATGTAAAAACAGATCCCTGACTAATTTCAGCAGTCCATGACATTGCAGACTCGCAAACAACTAAACAACTTCAGTCACTGAGAGGCCTATGTAATTACACTAGTGGCCATTAAAATTGCTACACCACGAAGATGACGTGCTACAGACGCGAAATTTAACCGACAGGAAGAAGATGCTGTGATATGCAAATGATTAGCTTTTCAGAGCATTCACACAAGGTTGACGCCGGTGGCGACACCTACAACATGCAGACATGAGGGAAGTTTCCAACCGATTTCTCGTACACGAACAGCAGTTGACCGGCGTTGCCTGGTGAAACGTTGTTGTGATGCCTCGTGTAAGGAGGAGAAATACGTACCATCACGTTTCCGACGTTGATAAAGGTCGGATTGTAGCCTATCGCGATTGCGGTTTATCGTATCGCGACATTGCTGCTCGCGTTGTCGAGATTCAATGACTGTTAGTAGAATATGGAATCGCTGGGTTCAGGAGGATAATACGGAACGCCGTGCTGGATCCCAACGGCCTCGTATCACTAGCAGTCGAGATGACAGGTATCTTATCCACATGGCTGTAACGGATCTTGCAGTCACGTCCCGATCCCTGAGTCAACAGATGGGGACGTTTGCAAGACAACAACCATCTGCACCAACAGTTCGACGACAATGGCTGCGGTTACCCTTGACGCTGCATAACAGACAGGAGCGAATGCGTTGGTGTATTCAACGACACACCTGGGTGCACGAATGGCAAAACGTCATTTTTTCGGATGAGACCAGGTTCTGTTTACTGCATCATGATGGTCGCATCCGTGTTTGGCGACATCGGGGTGAATTTCATACTGGTGTATCACCCGGTGTGATGGTATACTGGCGGCTCACTTTCAACTGCGCAACGCTCCGCGCTCTTCACACCCAGCTGCCCAACAGTACAATAGCAAATATTCCAACAACGCAAACCAGCCACAGACTGCACACAGCACAGCCAGTGATTTTCATATAGAGCGCTACGTGGCGTTACCAACATAAAAACATAAACAACCTACTTACATAGGTAGCTATTGTTTATTTCTAGGGCGTAATTGTAGAGAGAATCTCCTTTGTAGTTCTAGATTTTCAATGTTGTACAGTAAAACAGATGTGGCATGCATGTAGAATTGCAGCAAGTATTTCGCAGCTGTGCTTGCAATTAATTAGATATTATTTTCAGTGCTATTTTAATGTGTTTTCTTATTTTTGCTCTTCAAATTGTGATTTTCTTGTTATCGTGTGAAATACGTGATAATTATGGCCTGTGATGCTGTTTGCCTTAAGAATCAATCGGTGGAACACACCAGTGTGGTTGAAATCTCAGTCATCGCTGCATTAAATGACATTGTTGATGAACAGAGAGAGGAACCTGCACTGCTGAAAACCGTAAAAGTCTTGAAGAAGGAACTGACAAAAGAAAATTCCAATTTATCAACTAAGCGTTGTATAAGAGGAAATGTGATCGAGTGAGGAGGAAATGGTTGTTTGTCAACCCAGCTCATCTACCGCAAGCTATCCTACTAACCTGAAATTCATGAAGACTTAACAGAATCAGACACAGTTATCAGCGGCCATGTCTACAGATCTGTTAGACACTATGTGACCCACAATAAGAAATGTGAATGACGCAAGCAGGTGCAATAACTATCTTTGGGGTCGCAAACATCAATCCCGTCTGCAGCAATTTCATTCCACCGAATAGGAATTGACCTCTTTGGAAGATTCCGTTAGTTGACAAACACGAGCCTTCCTGACTACCTTACCAGCTATGCTGTCATTAAAGTTGCGCCAAAAATTTTGAAGTTTCATGTAAAAGACATCAGTTTGAAGCACACGGCTTCCCATGTTATGACCTCTGATCGTGGAAAAGTCTTACAGTCGAGGCTTCACAGAACTCTTTAATAAAACGTTGACACATCTGCAGCCTATGTACGGACAGAGAGATTGGAATACAATGCTGCCTGCTATGGCGTTCACATACAAGGCAGCAAAACAAGACACATAAACTGAAAGCGTTCTTTCTGCTTCACGTTCGCGAGACCTAAACAACAATGTGCCCCTGTTCCAGCTGGGCCATACTGTGACGTACCAACTGATAACTGACATGAGTAGATTTTATAATCAGATTCCCTGACGGGAAACTTTATTTATGACATACGTAAACTGAGGGATTTGTGGCCGGTTGGTTTCTGGGCTATAAACACTGTAATTTTTTTTAAAAAAAATTTATTTTATTTTTATTTATTTATTTATTTATTTTCTTTTTTGCCGACCGACGTGGACGAGCGGTTCTAGGCGCTACAGTCTGGAACCGCGCGACCGCTACGGTGGCAGGTTAGAATCCTCCCTCGGGTATGGATGTGTGTGATGTGCTTAGGTTAGTTAGGTTTAAGTACTTCTAAGTTCTAGGGGACTGATGACCTTAGAAGTTAAGTCCCATAGTGCTCAAAGCCATTTGAACCTTATTTTTTTCTGTCCATTCTTTGCCTGGAGGTCTTGGGAACCACGGCCGTTCACTATTGTAAGATCATGAAACGCCTAAAGCCGTCCTCATGATCTTACTTATTGTGTAGCTACCAGTTGGTAGTCGATGGTTGGAGGACTGACACCAAAGTTTACAGTCTGTGTAAACCAGTGATGTTGGCCACTGATGCGGTGTATATATGGATCGTTTAACCCCTTATGCATCAATTACGGCCTGAAGATGGCGTATTAAAGCGCAGAAACTGGTAGCTACAGAATAGATAAGATCATAAGGACGGCTGCAGGCGTTTCATATTCTTACAACTGTTAAAATGTGCATTGACGTTGTCATAGGGTCGAACTGTGCACGTGTGCTTTCTGATCATTATCTAAGATAGCTGAAGTAACATTTACACATTGTGACCCTCCCTGTGACATTTCGACACAAAGTGTTCCCTCTATCACATCTCCACACCCTGTGTTTCAACAAGCTCTCCCACAAATCCCACCTTGCTCCTAAGAACCACTTCACGAATCAAAATATCTGGGAGCCTCACTGATGGCGCCAATGAGAAACACTGGTTCCCTCATAGAATGGCATGCTCTACTAAAATCTTTGAAGTTGATCACCATCTCCATACTAATGAGTTGCAGATAACGTTTCAAGCTTAAATTGAAGAACATTTTCTCCCGCTTCTGTACGGACTGAACACTATATTTTACATACAAAAGCATAGACATAATTAATTGAACTTGATCTAGTGCATACGCGCTTGTAATAAATAATAAAGAATGCACGTTAAGACGTATGAAATATCAGCGTCGCCTGCTCAACAGATGTGTTTTTTCATGCTCTATCTATCTGAGGCATTAAATCTTACGGACCATTTACCGTTTCAATATATAACGTCTAGTTGTATTTCAGAAACAGTTAATTATTGAGATAATCGTAACATGGTCACGTATGGCTCGTGTATCTGTGGAGGGTACTATTAGCTGACACATTTTCAAAACCAAGTGGGAGAAGACGCATTAATTCAGTGAATAAAATATGTATCAATCTGTGACTTTCTGCCACGGTAGGTACGGTCATGAGCTATCATTAAATACTTGGTTTATAAAGGTCACATGAAGCGTTCAGCAGTTATTAATTTGCTGTGACTATTGTAAGTATATTTGTTCACTACGTTCAAGTATGAAAGTCTTAATAAATGCATCTCGGTGGCGCATATGTTTGGCTTTGTGTAGTGTGAAACACCGAATTATTACATAATTATGAAGTATTTTATTATAACCACCTTTTATATGGCAGCAAAAGCTGTCATTTTACCGGACAAGCACTGTAGGCCACGCTAGAGGTCCGCCACTTGCTACCTACTAATGGGAAAGAATGGCTACTATTGTAGGCCGCTCCTTTGTAGAAGCACATGGGCCATCCGGAAAGTCCCTGCAGCCAGACCGCACTCTCATGATAAATTTTTAAAACTTTTCTCTGGCTGATTTTTGGAGCATATGCGTCATGTTACAATACTCAGGATGACTATGTGAAACATCTCATTACCTGGAACGGAGAAGAGACGGAGGTGGCTCACCACGGGCCATGGATGTCCGGGAGATAAACCGAGAGCGCTATAATGCTAAGCACTGGCCGGTGAGGTACAGTCTTGGAGACTAGTGTGATTTTTATGCGTTTCCGGGAAGTGGGATTA
The DNA here is from genome assembly GCF_021461385.2 of Schistocerca piceifrons. NCBI lineage: Eukaryota > Metazoa > Arthropoda > Insecta > Orthoptera > Acrididae > Schistocerca > Schistocerca piceifrons. The sequence goes on along the minus strand of NC_060138.1, from coordinate 893,887,027 downwards.
TCGAAAAAGTTACTAAAGCTCTTCTTTGGTCGGCACTGTATCCCTTGTCGCTTCTTTGACGTCACAGATGAAACCGAGGTTTATGAACCTCATTCAGAAACCTAAAGTGCAAAGACGTCGTCCACGTATTCCATATAAAACCTCCCTGTAATCAATACGTGCAAATCGATAGTGAGAGTTTCACGAAAACTGAAGACCCACTCGACGATCGTGATAGCCTTGATGGAAGAGGCTACCTTCGATGGTCCCCGAAGTGAAGATGATGTAAGAACACGATGAGAACGCGAGATCCACCAGCGCCTACATACAGAGGACCATTGAGGAGAAGTAGATCCAGGGTGTTGTAGTCGGCTCCAATGGGTATTTGTGAAACAGCGGGTCGCGGCAACAGTCATTGTAGAAACTACAGTCAAGTTCTTACACACTGTAGGTGCTCACTTTCGTAGTTTGTAACTACGGAAATGACTAGGAAAGAGAAAATAGTTTCTGGCATGACTATTACTGTATGTACACGTGTGTGTGTGCTTGTGCGAGGCTGAACTTGACTAATCGTGCGACATTAAATGAATAAGTGTAAACAACAGCCACGATGGAACACTTATACAACATCCTTCAAACACAGGTTTATCTATTAGCTGAATTCCGATTACGACTCTTTGATATCGTAGTCACACGTTGCTGAACATCTAAAGCAAACTGGCAATTTCTGCTTTAGTTTGAAATCTTATAAAGATCTGAATGCATATTCGTGCAGCTCTTTCTGATAGTACTTCTTATGTAGATAACTAAAGCTAATACAAAGGTTCCCAGGTTAATATTAATATTTTCTGCCATGTGATCAGAAAGTGCTCGCCAGGACAGCCTAAGCCATGCAAAAGCAACACACCGACGGAAGAGAAGAGCTTTGGCGAAACACTGCAAAGTCCGTGTCATATTTCCAAATGATCGCTGTTCAGGCGAATTCCAATGAGTGATGCGATAAAATCTATCAGTGCCTGTAGTCACAGTCGAGATCGAGGACGAATAACGAACGCCAGTTATCAATGATATGTAGTACAATGTCTCAGTATGCGTAAAATTGGTACTGTTACTGATAAATGACATGTAACATATTACCGTCTCATCAAAAAAGATAAATTTGTGCTCTGTAATGTTAAGGATGATCTATAGGTAGCTCTACATACTAACTCAACGTCATTTATCGATTCACTCTAACGTTGCGTACGTTGTTAGAAACTGTAGAAAATATGAAACGAACCTCATCGTCACGCCAGACTGAAACAGCTTAGGAAATTAGCTGTTGCCGAGCATGGCATTGAGACACTTAATTCAAGGATCCACAGCCATTATAAAACAATTTTGATGGATGTGTGTGCCTGTGTTTGTGCATGACTGTGACAATATAAGCATGTTACTGGTGTATCGTAACAGATGTTTTGGATGTGGAAAGAACATTCTGATTTTTGACAAGAATCATAAGACAATTGAGATGAAGGAAATCTTTAGTGTGAGGATCCACGTGCCTTACACTAAGTGTGGTAGAGAGATGGAATTGTAAACGTTCAGAAGTCTTGCTTAGCTATTAACCATAAGTTCATAGCATAAACAATGTTTCTGCAAGCGTGTGTGTGTGTGTGTGTTTTCGTGACGTATCTTAGCTGTGAGAATACTGTAAGTTACACGTTTCGCTTAATACTTTGGTTAAATCCTTTTGACCATAGTGCATTAATTCAGATTAGTCATATACTTTGGAGAAAGGAGAAGATGGCTGCCCTGTGGCTACATTATTGTTGGCTGTTTCACTCTAATATCCACTAAAATACTTAGCTAGTACTGGACGAGTGTTTGTGAAGGGGAGAAAAGGGAAATGGAGAGAGGGGCAAAGTACGATTGGCCTAGTTCCGTCAACTTCTGTTTTTAAATTTTCAAACGCCATCACCTTGTATTTTAAGGTTTCCCACCACAACCATCTTGTATTTTTAACTCTCAGTCAGGCTCTAGTTCACGACCAGAACCCTAGCCTCACGCAGCTATAATATAGTGTCTGAGTGAGAGTCGGGCTCTGTTACGATAGGTTAAATTTCCCGTCATCACCGTATCTTATTTTAAAATTGACCACCACCGCCGTTTTGTATTTTTAAAGCTCCCGCCAGCGTTAATTTTTGCGTTTCCTCCCAATACCATCATCTATATTTAGGCGACTGCAGTTCCGACTGTCAGCGGAATCTTGAACCGTAGTTTGAAATGTGTATTGCCATGATACTGTCTTTTGTTATCTGATAGTCATATTTTAACCGCCGGCCGGTGTGGACGAGCGGTTCTAGGGGCTTTAGTCTGGAACCGCGAGACCGCTACGGTCGCAGGTTCGAATCCTGCCTCGGGCATGGATGTGTGTAGTGTCCTTAGGTTAGTTAGGTTTAAGTAGTTCTAAGTTCTAGAGGACTGATGACCTCAGATGTTAAGTCCCATAGTGCTCAGAGCCCATAGTGCTCACAGCCATTTGAACCATATTTTAACCTGACATTTTCTCTACAGAATTCAGTATTTGAAGTTATAAATCTACCCATTAATACACTCCTGGAAATTGAAATAAGAACACCGTGAATTCATTGTCCCAGGAAGGGGAAACTTTATTGACACATTCCTGGGGTCAGATACATCACATGATCACACTGACAGAACCACAGGCACATAGACACAGGCAACAGAGCATGCACAATGTCGGCACGAGTACAGTGTATATCCACCTTTCGCAGCAATGCAGGCTGCTATTCTCCTATGGAGACGATCGTAGAGATGCTGGATGTAGTCCTGTGGAACGGCTTGCCACGCCATTTCCACCTGGCGCCTCAGTTGGACCAGCGTTCGTGCTGGACGTGCAGACCGCGTGAGACGACGCTTCATCCAGTCTCAAACATGCTCAACGGGGGACAGATCCGGAGATCTTGCTGGCCAGGGTAGTTGACTTACACCTTCTAGAGCACGTTGGGTGGCACGGGATACATGCGGACGTGCATTGTCCTGTTGGAACAGCAAGTTCCCTTGCCGGTCTAGGAATGGTAGAACGATGGATTCGATGACGGTTTGGATGTACCGTGCACTATTCAGTGTCCCCTCGACGATCACCAGTGGTGTACGGCCAGTGTAGGAGATCGCTCCCCATACCATGATGCCGGGTGTTGGCCCTGTGTGCCTCGGTCGTATGCAGTCCTGATTGTGGCGCTCACCTGCACGGCGCCAAACACGCATACGACCATCATTGGCACCAAGGCAGAAGCGACTCTCATCGCTGAAGACGACACGTCTCCATTCGTCCCTCCATTCACGCCTGTCGCGACACCACTGGAGGCGGGCTGCACGATGTTGGGGCGTGAGCGGAAGACAGCCTAACGGTGTGCGGGACCGTAGCCCAGCTTCATGGAGACGGTTGCGAATGGTCCTCGCCGATACCCCAGGAGCAACAGTGTCCCTAATTTGCTGGGAAGTGGCGGTGCGGTCCCCTACGGCACTGCGTAGGATCCTACGGTCTTGGCGTGCATCCGTGCGTCGCTGCGGTCCGGTCCCAGGTCGACGGGCACGTGCACCTTCCGCCGACCACTGGCGACAACATCGATGTACTTTGGAGACCTCACGCCCCACGTGTTGAGCAATTCGGCGGTACGTCCACCCGGCCTCCCGCATGCCCACTATACGCCCTCCCTCAAAGTCCGTCAACTGCACATACGGTTCACGTCCACGCTGTCGCGGCATGCTACCAGTGTTAAAGACTGCGATGGAGCTCCGTATGCCACGGCAGACTGGCTGACACTGACGGCGGCGGTGCACAAATGCTGCGCAGCTAGCGCCATTCGACGGCCAACACCGCGGTTCTTGGTGTGTCCGCTGTGCCGTGCGTGTGATCATTGCTTGTACAGCCCTCTCGCAGTGTCCGGAGCAAGTATGGTGGGTCTGACACACCGGTGTCAATGTGTTCTTTTTTCCATTTCCAGGAGTGTATTTTACTGGAGAGCAGCTCCCGCTGCAGACATTCACTAATACTTGTACAGTACTCTGTTCCCCTATTTCGTATAGTCATTTGCATGAGGCCAGCACAGCCACGGAGGATACAAGTACAAAGGATGAAGGAGCATGATATAGAATGCTACCCAGCAGCATATTTTGATTTCACAACTGCGCGCTTTCAAATTGACTGGTTTTATTTTGGTTATTGTTTTGTTTCACACAAGAGTTGTTATTTTTACTTTCAAAAGCAAAAACTCTCTGCTCTCATTGATTTTAATGCCATACAGTTTCGCAGAGATGTAGGCGGCCTAAATTTTTTGAGCACTTCGTGTAAATTGCCAGTGACAAAGAAGAGTTTTAGTTTTTAATTGTATGTGCTGTAGTAAAAAATCCATAGTTTGCTAATTTTGTGCATTATTACTGACGGTAATTGCCGAACAGCTTACTACTCGATTGACTTGTACTGTTAGTATAGCTACAAAATACCTTGAGAACTAATTCTGAGCTTTAGAGGAAAATTGTTTGTATTTTTATAACTACAATTTGGCTCAGCGGAACAGAAGAATCATCCTCCATCTCATGTTCAGTCGGCTGCTTAAGAACCACCCATGCAAAGACTACGAAGAGAAATTTTCTGATTTCTAATGCCATATTATATGAGCTAGTCCTAAATGTTTTCAGTCGTCTGCACCGTATCCTTGTAACTGCCTGTCTCTTCTTGTGTCCGTGCGTTGTTCTGCCACACAGTACTGTAGCTGGGCTACTTGTATTCATCGTAGTTTATTCTTTCTTAAGAGTTCTGAAATTTTTCTATAACATATGGCAGGAAAAGCCCTGCGCTCTGTAAAAATAAATAAGTTTCAAATTTTAATTTGAAAGACCTACTTTCATGACAGTATCGAATGATAATGGAAAAGTCACATGAAAGTAAATGTAATTTCGAGAAATTTAATAAGGAAATAATAACTACTAAATTAATTAAACAATTTCCGTTTTGATGTTAACAGCAGTAACGTAGAATATAAAATGCCTATTATACGTGAAATGCCACTGTATATTTAAAATATTAATTAATTAATTAATTAGTGACAAGAGATTTCACGCCAATTGCAACCTTTGTTGCTGAAATATCAACAGACAAATGACAATTAACTGCCTTGCTGGTCCACAAACGGCCCTCTCGTTTAATTATTCAAAACGTTACATATAGCAGTAGCAAGCCATGTGCTGCCATTCTTTTCACCTTTGGAAGGAGAATATTACTATATCCGTACACTGGAATGGGTAAGTATTGACGTACATGTTTCGTCTTTCTTGTTCTTTTTACATCCAAATAACTGACTGAGGCGAAATAGCTACAGTCTATAGGCCACAGAAAAACGTAAATTTGTCAGCCCCACAAATAAAGTTTTAATTGAGAAAATGTATGGTGCAGAAGGTACCAAATATAGCGACAGATATATCTGGAGAGCGCATCAGAGCCTTGAATGTGTGGACCTGGTACTGCAGCAGGGACTGGGAGGCTATCAAACACGGTGAGAAAATTCTATGCAGTCATAAGGTGTAAAATCGTGTTACTTTTAGACAGTACTCATTTTAACACATGCAGTATCCCATTGACATCGACGATGACAGTCTTGTACTGAGTGTGGATGGATATGCCACTGCCCGAAATGAGGGTTACTTGTGAAAGTCAGATGATGTAAGCCTTTTGTGACGAAAACCGCTGTGCCAATAATGTTCCAAAATAGAAGAAGAGTATAGTAAAGTGAAAGGCCAGTTCCGTCGACAGCCATGGCTCTTGTGGTCTGCTCTTAACAACGGCACGTTATACAGTTTCCTATATGACGAATATTGTGATAATATCTTATGAAGGTCCGCGACCAAGCTTACGACGAAGGGATCAGAAGAAAACCATACTCTAATCCATTTGCGTCTGTTGCGTCTGGCAATTAGTGGTCTGCCTCTGTCAGCCTAGATGAAAGAAATCCAGTATCCCAAACATCAGTCTCTCGATTGAATTTTCTTAGTCTTCGGAGTATGGTAGACCATGACGTCATGTGTAGAATATTCGGAACTTCAAAAAATTAGTAAGAACAAAAAAAGAACAAGTATATAGGAACACTAAACACAAACACTCTCTCCAAAGTAATTAAACTCAGACAACTCACAAACATTATGGAAAAATGCCACAAACAAGTCCCTGAAATTAAAAAGAAAACGCGATATACCAACGAAAATCATTCTGATTCAAAAACATCAGAACCCGTAAAGAAAAACCAGTCGTCCGCGTGAACAACGGAACAATAGAATTAGGCACAGATTTTTCTCTCCAGTACTCAATCATAGATTTAGTCATAAACTGCAAGTCAGTGATAGAAAGAATCTTCACAACTTAAGCAAAATCTCGAAACAAGGCAAACACACTGTTAAAGGCACAAACTCCTACGACAGACTACAATAGGAAAGATCCACAGCCAAGAGACGATTTCTGGGAGGTACCGGGGAAAGCCACAAATAATATCACTAAACATCATGCGAAAATTCAATTAGGAGATTTCGGTGAACAGCTTAACATAAAGAAAAATTCAGGACAACCACAAGAGTCCATATGCATCACCAGAGAACAAACAAAAACAATCACAGACTAATAAAGTAATGAGAAAATTATCGTCTTGCATTAATATCCACGTAGCTTCTTAAACCCATAAGCAAGCTCAAAACATGAAAATTTCCAAAATCTATTTTAGGCGAGTTTAAGATATACCACATTGCTATATCCAATACGAGTACCAACAAAACATTCAATGAGTGAACAAGAAAGGTTTTTTTTTAATCAGATCACCATCTCCAATGAACAGAGATTAGATTTCAGGCTAACAAGTGAATAAAACGCTCAGAATTGATACAGAAAGTCTAGAACACAAATTGAAAAACACTATGAGATTAGGCAAACATTCAAGAAAGAGAAAACAGAAGTGGTGGAACATTGCCTCTACTCAAGCAGTAGAAGATAGAAAACAAGCGTGAAAAATTATAGCTAGCAACAAAACTCCAGAAAAATGGCAGAAATATTTTAAGATACGGAAAAGATCTTCCAAGGCAGTAAGAAGAGTAAAGCAGAGGTATATTATAACACAGTTTTTAGAAACTGAACTTTATCAAGAACAACACAAGAAACTAATACATAATCTGTAGAGAAAACTAATAGAGTGTCAGTCGCCTAATTTGTGCCTCTGCATTCCTGATGGATCAAAGCAAACCAACAAGAGAAATAAAATATTGGCCAAATATTTTCAGTCACTTTCAAAATTGCGAATCCCAGTCACAAAACTAGATCCTGGAAAACCCCGTCAAATCCCGATTAAAAAAAATCATGTCCTGAGGAACAAAAGGAAGAGACTAGTTCTTTGGAAAACAAAATTCTTTTGAAGACGGACTTACAGCATAAATATGGAAATTATTTCACAGTAATCTCACACAAGCAACTCAGAGAAATATATCAAATATTTGGGAAGCTGAAAGAGTAACTGCAGATTGGGAAAGTGCATTAATTCTGTTGCACAGCAAATTCAATTCCTACGAAAGCATATAAATAAAAGCAGACGGCAGAGAATTAGATTGAGTTCACACTGTGTGTCACAAACAGTATATGGGACATGCAGAGAGTGCAATGGAGGAGAAGTGAGGCTGTGACGTGGGAAGGCAAGGGAAACTGAGAGTAACTGAGGCGTCTTGGTGGGGACAAGGCCACTGACACTACTGGATAGGTAGGGCATGTTCTGTTGGCACCTGATTAAGAGCACGTCCCTCTTCGAGAGCGCACTATCTGCTGGCCAGCCACGCTAGGCTTCCGCCTACAGATCCGTGTCACGGCCACCTGCATGACATCGCTGCTGGGTCTTGACTTACACGATAGTTGTAGCTGACGAGGCTGCTCCGTCAACGTCCCTTGCCACACTCGATTGTGTGACCTAGAACTCCTACTGTGCGTTGGAGAAGACAACCTGTACTGTAAGATCACTGGTAATATTTGTGATTCCCGATAACACTGCTGCACTGACGCTTCAGGACGTCTGACAGCCGTCCACACTATTTCCCGAGCACAGCCTCCTGGATCAATAGTGTCTCCACATCACCTGCTCAACTTCCACGTCCACAAAGAATCCCGACTCCAGAGATGACTGCTACGATTCATCCTCTTCGCAAAAGGAAGATAAAAGCGATCAGAATAATTAAAGGCAAAATTCACTGCTCCCTGCACTTTAGGAAATACTTTCAAAAAATGGTTCAAATGGCTCTAAGCACTATGGGACTTAACATCTGAGGTCATCAGTCCCCTAAACTTAGAACTACTGAAACCTAACTAACCCAAGGACAGCACACACATCCAGGCCCGAGGCAGGATTCGAACCTGAGACCGTAGCAGCAGTGCGGTTCCGGACTGAAGCGCCTAGAACCGCACGTCCATCTTTCAAGAGCCATATTAATTCTAGTGGTATAATAGGCAGAACCATTAATGGGAGAGTATCCGGCATGATTTCGCATCATGAAAACTTGTGGGGAACTGATATGAAACACAGAGACAACTTAGGAAATAAGAGAATGTAGAAAAAGTGTAACTTTTGTCGACTTCAGAAAGGCGTATCATTCAACAGATAGTCAAAAATTATTCTGTACTTTAGAGGAATTCAAAATCCACAGGGAAACGAGGTCAAGTAACGACAGAATTTGCGTCGTCGAATATTCAGACATGTGTAATTTTCACCGACATATTGAATCCAGGGTTCACTGTCTTCTTCACCGTCTCCTTAGAATCTCTGGTTTTATCAAAATGTCGTGCTAACTTACACAGTTTGACAAGACTTTGAAAGAAATATTGGGCTTCTTCATTCTAAAATCAGGGAGAGGTAAAGGAAAGTAGGTATGAGGAAGAACAAAAGTAATGAAGCTAAGAGAAAAACATATAGCAAGCGTAACTGAAAAAAAGAGAAAGAAATCAGGTTCGATTCCATACGGAACGAGTGTGTTCAGCGGCTGCGTTTATTAAAACTAAGAAATGTACAGCAATCAGTGTAATAATGCCGTAAACAGATTATTGGTGGCTGATTGCTGTACATATTTCAGTTTTAGAGAAAAAAAGGAGCTTGAGGAAAAAGGGAGCATTTTCTTCACCTTATCACAGAAAATAATGGATAACTAGAGGGTTCTTCAGACCAACCATACATACACTTCTTCTCAGAACCGATGTGACCGATCTATATGGGTAAATCGTTTTCAGACATATTGATAATGACGGATAGAACCGTGAATCCCACATTGCTTAGAAATTGCTCGACGATTAAAAAAATAATACTATTTTCGAATTTCGAGTAGGAATACGCTAAAAATAGTATCGCTGAATGGAGCTCTAAAACTTGAACATCGTTGTGTAAAATGTTTAATCTTTTCTTTTGTACCTTTTCGTTGACACCATCAAACTCACATCCTGAACATGACTGTATCAAAAATTCTTAACGAAAGAAAAAAAAAGGGTTGTAGGGCGAGATATGTTTCTTCATGTAGCTGTGGAGGAAAAACTACCTCTTCTACACATTTGACTTCGAATAAATTTTTCTCGACATTTTAAAAGCTATAGCTCATTAGTTAAAAAGGTTTTTGTGATTTTTATGATAAAATGGGTAAGGCATGTGTTTTGCAGTGGCGGAAGAACTTCTTCTCAGACTTTTAACTCCTAATGAAATTCACTGAAATTTTAAAGTACAACAAATCATTCGAAAATCGTTTTTCTGTTTGTACTATAAAAAGTGTTCAAAATTCTTCCCGCTGTGTTCTAAGGGTGGTCGGGACGTACTTTGGGCACTTCGAATTCCCCAGATTATCTCTGCAGCTGGGAGCCATAGTCATACTTCATGATTTCTTACACATCATCTTACATTGTATGACACAGTTGATAAACAACACCTGTGATGCGTCCCTAGAACAAGTACTAAAGGGAACTGTTGATCGTGCTGGCTCAGTCATCGGCCCTCCTCTCTCTGCTCATCTACAGTGAGAAATATGATGGCAGAAAACTGTGCTGGACACCCATCTTGCTAACAACCGTATCGCTAGTGTAACATTTTGTAGTAATTCTGTCGATGTACTGTATGTTGGAGCAAATAGGATTGCCGCTCACTATTTAACTGTTCATAAAAGAAGCTCCAGTATGTTTGTCATGGATGAATGAAACATGTTATTAAATGTTCCTGGTGTGCTTGTTGTTTTGGTGACCTAACCATTGAGGGTTTTCTTCTTTGATATTGCATGCATAAAGGAAATTTATCTCGCCAGTAGACTTAAAAGTGGCCTCATCAGACGGTAGTGTGATAGAGTCTGATTGGGGAACCGGTTTCTGGAGGCGATTAATCTCTGGAAACAGCATCACATACCCCCAATGAATTACATGTGCTACAGCTGTGAATAACCATCACCAAGAATTCGCCAGAAGGTCGTTCTGCTCACGAATTACTACTAAGATCTATTGTAAGGAGGATATTTGCATTTACATCTTTTTTAAAACATCTTCTGTCTTGTCTGTTACTATTGCGAATCCATTGGTAGTGCTCACTAATACGAACTTGTGCATCCAGTTAGAGCCACATTTACGAGCTTTAGACCCCAAGGCTCAGTTGTTGTACGGCCCCTAACTGAAGACACTTTGTGATGATTAACACGAAAAAATACAATTTTCGTGCAATTTTTCCATTAAACGCAGCATTTAAGGTCTACTACGGTATAAAATTTTGCTATATCGCTTCAGATTTAATGAACTGATGGCATGTAAGAATGAAAATATTTGAAATCACTAAGGTAGTCAACATGATTTATGAACATCGCTATGAACAACTATATTTTAAACAATATTTTGATTCTCACATCAACCCTAAATTCAGTCTATCAGTAGCTAATCATCATTGGGATTTGAATAAAAGTCGCCACTGATGATGGTACAAAAGGGTTGAAATATGTTTACGCTTTAAATGAACAGATAGTTATTTTCATGAGAGACAGACATTATTTACCACAATTCAGTATCTTAACTTAAAAAATAACGCAACTGTAAGCGAACAAGTTTGTTAGACGTATGCAAGATAACAAAAGGAATGTGTCAATCACGAAAGTTTCGCCTATGTTTAATTAAAATACAAGGTTTCCATAGATAAACAATCATAAAATTAAAATATCAAACAATCTTTTTATTAAAATGGCCAGAGTCTGTACTTCGTATTAATGAATTTATTTACAATATCTTCATTAATAGCTTAGTTGTCTTAAAATAGCATTTCAAATACTCAGTTCTTCCAACACGAAGGCTCAAAGCCTGTTCTATATACAGTCGTCTTAAAATAGCGTTTCAAATACTCAGTTCTTCCAACAGGCAGGCTTAAAGTCTGTTCTAGATATACTTCGATTCTAAACATGACCTCCTCGCATTCCAGTTTTTGATCACCATTGATAGCTATCCTCGCATTCCAGTTTTTGATCACCATTGATAGCTACGTTCTCAGCGCGATCTACATTTTAGGAAAATAATCTTCTTAATTTAAAGTTTATAGTTTGGATGAAATGACTTATAGAAGAAGAAACTATTTTCTGTGACATCAAACTAATTTCAAACAGCCACATACGTTCTTTTAAAAACCTTAACGTCTTTTCCAACTGAGATGCCACATACGGGTGCTGCTGAGAAACTGACACCGGTGAGTGTGGGGATTGACGGGTAAATCCGTACAATGTCCGCAACGTTTACAACTACAAATGGGCTCACACCAAAGTATTGAAGGAATAGGCATTTTTTCGTTACAAATTTTTGTGATGCTGAGTTCTCTGCGATGTGGGCCCACAGACACAGCCTACAATCATGAATGATTGGGATGAAAGGAATGGAACAGAAACAAGATGGAAAAAGAGATGAGCTTGGGACAGACAGTTTGCGCCTGCTGACGGTCATTGTCTGTTTTTACTGCATCCGGCAGCAGTGTAGACGAGACCGGCATGACGTCCATCACGTTAGCGAGAGGAATCGATGCCGGTGCCGATGAGTTAGAGGGGGCGCAGCAAGCAGAAGTAACATAGTGGGTATCGCAGGAAGACTTCTCCGATCTGCGTCTGAGCCAGTGTATGTCGGAAACATTCAGAACACAACCTGAACAAGTGCGCAGCTGACGACAGCCCTGCAGCCGTCAATAACCAGGCAGGATGTCATCTGTTTCCGCCTCTCAATTTTTACCTGCCGGACGCCATTGAGCACGCAGTTGACTTCGAACGTCTTTCACGTTTCAACAACATGACTGACGACGTTGCCGAAAGGTTTAATGCGGCCATCACAAAGTCCGATAGTACCTCAAACGGGGTTTAGAAAACACTTAATGTTCGGAGGCCAAATCCAGCGTGATCAACCACGATGGTCCCTATAGGCTGTCAGAGTATCGGAACTGGAGATCATTAGCATGGCGCCATAAAAAGTCGGCGCACAGCTCGTCATTCGCCAGATTTAGGTGTACAGTGGTACTGAGGACAGAAAATCGAATTCGGAGAACATCTGGTGGCGGGAGACGCATTTCGTCCGTTATAAACTGTTCTACTTTATACGCCTTTGGTCGTTCATGATCCACTGGAAAAGGTAATTTAATTTTGGCTTGGCGGTAACAAAATGCCGTAACGGTCGATGAAGATATGCCACTACGCGGAAGTAAACAAACGCGCGCTCGCGTCGAAGGCAGACTGCCTGAGCCACCTGGACGCGCTTTCCGTCAGCCTTACATTCCGAAAATTCCGCTGACCGCACTGGAATGACCTCTGCCCAGTAATCCCCTAGTCCCAAATTTCTGGTTCCCGTAGGAGTTCGAACATGGCTTGTGCATCTGCCTGAAACTTTTTCATCAAGCAGCCGTCGCACCAATGGCATTATAGATAAGAGTAGTGCGTGTTAGTCACTCTGCACTTATTTTACAAGGTTCCCAACTTTTTGGAATACTCTGTTTCTAGATATGAGTGGTGTCGGACATTTCAGACAGAACAGACACCACTCATATATGTAGCCAAGATGGCCTCGTCCTAAATGTGGCCCTGCTTGCAATCATGAAAAACGTTCATGACAGGCATGGTCGATCTTGATATCTCCTTAAATGAGTGCATTCTGTTTGTACATAATTTTGGCGACCTTTTCCGTTTATCATAGGGATACAGAAAGCCTGCTCCTTTGAATATGTGTATAATGTCACAGTTAACCAAAATATCTTAACGCTACCAGTTCGCAGCTCGTGGTCGTGCGGTAGCGTTCTCGCTTCCCGCGCCCGGGTTCCCGGGTTCGATTCCCGGCGGGTCAGGGATTTTCTCTGCCTCGTGACGACTGGGTGTTGTGTGATGTCCTTAGGTTAGTTAGGTTTAAGTAGTTCTAAGTTCTAGGGGACTCATGACCATAGATGTTAAGTCCCATAGTGCTCAGAGCCATTGGAACCATTTTTTAAGGCTACCACAAATGCCTCTGAAAAGGTAAAAGGATTGTCATTAGACATGAGTAACAGCATGAACACTGAGGAAATGCAGATTGCGCAATAGAGCACCAACACATCCCACTCGCTTCGCGTGTGTGTCATACTGTGAGGTGGCATGTCTTGTTTCAGAATTTGTTTCCTACGGTACCGATGTTTTCTCTTGCCCGTGTTTAAAATTCTGAAGTTACATTATTTTTCATTTTCTAGGTGCTTCAAGGCAACTTAAGGCACACCATTCTACACTGAAGCGCCAAAGAAACTGGTATAGGCATGTGCTTTCAAATACGGAGATATGTAAACAATCAGAACGCGGCGCTGCGTCCGCCAACGCCTATATAAGACAAAGAGTCCGGTGCAGTTGTTAGATCGGTTACGGCTACTACAATGGCAGCTTATCAAGATTTGAGTCGGTGCACGAGCGAAGGGACACAGCATCACCGAGATAGCGATGAAGCGGAGATTTTCCCGTACGACCGTACCAAGAGCATACCGTGAGTATCAGGAATCCGGTAGAAATCAAATCTCCGACATCGCTGCGGCCGGAAAAAGATCCTAAAAGAATGGGACCAACGACGACTGAAGAAAATCGTTCAATATGACAGAAGTGCAACACTTCCACAAACTGCTGCAGATTTCAGAGCTGGGCCATCAACAAGTGACAACGTGCGAACCATTCAACAAAACAACGACGGGCTTCCGAAGCCGAAGGCGAACTCGCAAACCCTTGATGACTGCAACACAAGGCTTTTCCGCCTCGCCTGGGTGCGTCTATAGCATGTTGCTTCGTCGGACGAGGGTCGTTTAAAATTGTATCGAGCGGATGGACGTGTACGCGTATGGAGACAACCTCGCCGGCCGGTGTGGCCGAGCGGTTCTAGGCCCTTCAGTCTGGAACTGCGCGACCGCTACGGTCGCAGGCTCGAATCCTGCCTCGGGCATGGATGTGTGTGATGTCCTTAGGTTAGTTAGGGCTAAGTAGTTCTAAGTTCTAGGGGTTGATGACCTCAGATGTTAAGTCCCATAGTGCTCAGAGCCACTTGAGACAACCTCATGAATCCATGGACCCTGAATGTCAGCAGGGGACTCTTCCAGCTGCTGGAGGCTCCGTTATGGTGTGGGGCGTGTGCAGTTGGAGTAATATATGAACACTGATGCGTCTAGATACGACTCTGACAGTTGACATGTATGTACGCACCCTGTGATCACCTACCTCCATTCATGTCCATTGTGCATTCCGACGGACTTGGGCAATTCCAGCAGCACAATGCGACTACTCACTTGTCCAGAATTGCTAAAGAGTCGCTCCAGGAGAACTCTTATGAGTTTAAACACTTCCGTTGGCAACCAAACTCCCCTGACATGAACATTATTGAGCATATCTGATATGCCTTGCAGCGTAGTGTTCAGAAGAGATCTCCACACCCTCGTACTCTAACGAATTTATGGACAGCCTTGCTGGATTCACTATGTCAGTTCCTGTTTGCGCTACTTCAGACATTAGTCGAGTCCCCGGCACGTCTTCTTCCCGCTCTCGGGGGTTCTAAACGATATTAGGCTGGTGTACCAGTTTCTTTGGCTCTTCAGTGTATATGCTCTTATCACTGCTCCAGAACAATATTTCGCACCATTACCGAGAAAAAGTACCTTAGAAGACTGCCGTTTCGGAACAAAGGCGCGTTGAATAAGTCAATTGTTGAACACAGACAGTCGTTCACAATCTCTCAATGATTACGAGAGCCACCAGCCTTTCCCATACTTAATCCTTTATGTGCAGTTTTATCTTATCGAAAAGCCAAGCTTTGACTGGAACCAGCCAATTCCAACATAAGGCGCTACAATTAATTTGGGTTCCATCGTGCTGTGAAGCATAAGGCACACTCGTTCTGTTCTTCGCCCTCGCCAGCACGCTGTAGCAAGTAGTATTTCAGAGATGTGTCTAATGTTAATATGTAGGCATTCGACTAGTAACTTTCGGGGTGACAATGAGACACAGCGAACCACAAGCATTTCAGCTGTAGTCGTCCGGTTAGGTTCCATGATGTTATTCATGTTAGGTAAAGCAGTGTCTGTTACATGAAGATTTTGCGTGAAGAACACTGAGACTTGGTTCTCCTTTTCAATTGCTTAAGAACATGTGGTGATATGAATCCATCTGTGCTATGCATCTGCAAATTAAAGTGAGTTACAAGCAGCTTTATCACTCACGACGATCATTTCATGTAATGTGTAATGCACTCTCTTTTGCAAATCTGAGACGTTTCTCGGAAGAGTTGTTGTATGGAGTGAATGCTTATTCGTAGCTACCATGGGAAACCGGAACACATGCTCTGGTTTTAGGTTATATTGATTCTTTAATACATTTAGATTTTGCGAATTCAATGACCCATACTTAATCCTGACACAAACAATTTCCGCCACACCTATTTGTCTTAATGTTGGGATCCTTCAATGTGTTTTCATGGAGTAGTGTGTGTGTGTTACTATTGTTTTGCATCTGTACAGCAGTTACATAGTATATGTGTATCCCACTATTATTATTATTATTATTGTTATTATTATTTTGTAAAAGTGTTTTAGCACCCCGGTAAATTGAGGCTGAAGCAGGACTCCGAGATTTCCCGCCGCCGAGAGAACGTTAACTGCAATTCACTGCGTTCACGAACCAAGACCAGTGGTCTTAGGTTACTATCTAATGTATATAGGAACGAGAAAAACATTTCTCCTTGAACAATATGCAGCCTGATTATAATTAAAGTTAAACCTCCAAACCGCTGTACAAATAACACTACTGGTCAGAATGACGTCAAATTGCAACGCAATATTATCGGAAGGGGGAAAACGTATGGCAGAAGAAATTAAATAGTTATAAAATGTAGCAATAGATGGCACTGTAACTATCGTAATTTAATAGTGGTCGACTACAAATGACAAATGAATCGTATAACAATGCCTAAGGCGTACGTTAGACGTTAAACAAACTGTGCTACTCATTGTGCATGGCTGTACAGGTCTGATACTGTTATTTCCGTAAGCCGATCCACCACTGCAAGGTCATGTCACATCGGGTGGGGAAAATCGGTTTATAATTGTCCTGAGGCCAAAAATCACATAAAAACTATGAATGAAATCGATTTTTAACTGTCCAGAGGCCAAAAACCGCATAAAATGCACCAATCCCATCGGTATTTAATGGTCCTGAGGCCAAAGACCGCATAAAGAGCATCAATCAAAATCAAATCGGATTTTTAATTTCCGTGTGACTGGCCCAAAACATGTTCAGCAAGCTGTCCACCGTTTTCTGCAACAAGTTGTAATCTAGAAACAGCATGTTCCACAACTGATCGAAGTGTTTCCGGGGTCACGTTCAGAATGTGTTGCGCAATGCGTGCCTTCAATGCAGCTAAGTTTGCAATCGGAACACTGAACACAACATCTTTCGGATAACCCCACAGCCAGAAGTCACACGGATTTAGATTAGGTTATCGGGACGGCAAGGCTGTAGGGAAATGGGGGCTGATGACTGTAGCATTTCTGAAATGGCGCTTCAGCAGCTGCCTGAATGGATTTGCAATGTGCGGAGCTGCGCCATCTTGCGTAAAAATGATCCCATCTACACATCCAAGCTGTTCCAGAGCTGGAATGGCGTGATTGCGCAAAAGACACTCATAGCGTTTACGGGTAACAGGACCGGAAGCTCCTGTCTCTTTGAAAAAATATGGCCCTGTCATAAATGATGCACCACACAGTGACCTTTGAGGGCGAAGTGGTACTAACTGATTTGCATGTGGATTTTCCGTTTCTTATATTCGACAATTCTCTGTTCTGGCATACCCTGTCAGATGGAATTGGGCTTCGTCTGTCCACATAATCTTCCACGCCCAATCATTGTCCCATTCCATGCGAGAAATTCTAAAGCAAAGGTCTCTCTAGCTGGCATGTCAACAGGAAGCAGCTCGTGCACTTGGGTAATTTTGAATGGATAGCAAAGAAGGATGTTTAGTAGGATTTTACTCACCGTGCTCACGGATATGACCAATGTTCGGACAATTCTCCGTGCACCACACGTTTGCACACCACCATCCTCTACCAGGTTGCACAGCATAAGAACCCGCCTTTCAAATTTCCGAATCATTTTCTCCAGAGCAACGCCTTTTTTCAAACCGTTCAGTGTCCGGAACTTCTGCATAGCGACGTGTGTACAGTCATCATTCTTGTAATACTGCTTTACAGGCAGAGCGCGATCCTGCATTGAAACAGTCATGGCGAACGTCTCAGACGCGAAAGGAGGAAAAGTCGAGTACCCGGCGTGTTTATACCAACTTCAGTGGGTCGTGCGCGTGACAGGTGTTTTCATTTACGTATTCTGACACATACAGCGCCATCTATTGATCAATTTTCACACTATTTTTTTCTTCTGCCATACATTTTGCCCCTTCTCAGATAATACTCCGTTGCAATTTGACGGCATTCTGACCGGTTATGTTATTTCTACAACGTTTTGGAAGTTTAACTTTAATTGTAATCACCTTGTACTTCGAGACTGTGTAGCATATACTGTAGTTAGCAGTTCATGTACTAATTCAGATTGCAATTTGTTTTGCTTCAGAGTGGCTTCCCCCTTTGTTTCGTTACTTCGTGTAGTTTGCCATTTCAATTTGCTAGAAAAAATGCCAGATGGCCTTATAAATGGATCGTATTGACATTCTGCAGGAGTATTTCAGGATCAACTTGTATGACAGTTCTGAAGTGCCTGGTATATCAGCATCTGGGGTAAAAAAGTGTGAGGCTGACAACAGAAAGCGATTCCGTTTTCCTTTAGTGGGACACTGAACTTCGCATAGAGTGCAGAGCTGCTTTTTCTAAACGCAGACTGCATTAATGGTGATTGCAGCTAATGACAAATCTGTCGCAGTAACTGTTGTGCCGGTTTTACTATTGAGGATTTGCTGCGGCAAGGCAGCAGCATCTGGAGGCAACATGTGACAGTTGTACTTTATCAGCGCCAGCCAATGTGTTCACGCGTGCAGGGTTTGCGGGTGGCTTGTGGGCCACGGCTCGGCCTGTCTCGGCTTTGCTCGGTCCTTACCGGAAGTACTCGGCACAGCGCGAAACTTCGTTTTGTATTGCGGTGTGGCGTTTTTCGGTAGGCACCGCTCTCTTCAGTTCGCCAAAATCGTGGTGTCAGCGCTTTTTACCCTTTTTTGTTTGTTCGTGGTGTGAAGGATGTTAACAGGACCAGCAGATGTTTGCACAAGAACAGTGTGTGTAGCGACCTATCTTCACTAGCCTTTAAATATCAATAAGAATTATAGAAGAGAGCGGTGAGAATTCTCATTATTACGCAGTCGCATAAGAGACGAGTACTGCAGATTTTCAGTGTAACGACATTATAATACCTCGCTTAAAGAATTTAAAGAGTTAGTTGACAATCAAAAAGGAAAAAGAAATTACAAAAATCGACAGACGGGATTCATTGTTCTATACATCAAGAAGCACTTTCCTCTAAATTTTTAGGTATGGAGCACGGGAAAAGACTCGTAGTATGAGTAGTAAATTTTCTAAAGTCACATGCATTATTCCACTGGGAGCTGCAACTATTCTCGATTGAATTCAACGAACAGTTTGAAGAGTTTAAATATTACTGCACAGTATGTTGGGTACGTCAAGGGGCATGCCTGTGACGATTTTTCGATTTGAACCCTTATTTTGTTGAGTTTATGAAGGAAAAAGGATCGCAGGAACGAAAATTAGAACATCCAGAATGGATTTCAGATCTCGCAAATGGTTCAAATGGCTCTGAGCTCTATGGGACTTAACATCTGAAGTCATTAGTCCCTTAGAACTACTTAAACCTAACCTAAGGAGATCACACACATCCATGCTCGAGGCAGGATTCGAATCTGTGACCGTAGCAGCAGCGCAGTTCCGGACTGAAGCGCTTAGAGCCGCTCGGCCACAACGCAGATCTCGCATTTTAAGTGGACTTGTCTGCATGCTGCCCATAGTATGACCCCGAAAAGGTGATAAACCCTTCTCTAAGCTCACTGCCGTTCAAGAAAGCGCAAAGTTCGAATAAATCATTGTAGCCATGAAACAATTACAAGGATAGTTACCTAATCGTGTTAAGGATACTATCAGTTTTGCATCTGTTTTGGGGACTATTAGCTGTTTCAGTTGAAAGCTCCTCTGAGAATGCACAAATGTAACTGACTGATCTGCATCCTGTTTTATGAGAATACTTTTATGTTAAAAATGTCCAGGGCGCCTACATTGCTTTCCTCAGGTACAGTTTCCACGTCTCCATCATGAGGTTGCAGAAGTGCTACAATAATTTGACCGACATATTTATGGAGAGGATCGCTTCTCAATCATGAAACCAAGTAAGTCACTATAACGTGGAAACCAGAGGCGAAAATCAGTGAAACTGTCTACGCCCGATAGTAAAAAAATGTGTGTGAAATGTGATGGGACTTAACTGCTAAGGTCATCAGTCCCTAAGCTTACACACTACTTTACCTAAATTACCCTAAGGACAAACACACACACCCACGACCGAGGGAGGACTCCAACCTCCGCCGGGACCAGCCACACAGTCCACGACTGCAGCGCCTAAGACCGCTCGCCTAATCCCGCGCGTCGTTTGACAGTACGCCAACAGTTTGTACCAGATAAAAATTATGTTACATCTTCTGTGCGCCAAACCTGATTATGTAGTACTGAAAATTTGTTTTGTTTGTGACCTGAGTTGTTGAAAAATGTGAAATGTGAAAACCAAGTCGTATGCAGTGCGACTATGCTGTCGTTTACATGCGACGCGTTCCCAGGCTCTCCCTCTCCCCTCTCCTCGCGCTGAGACAGCGTGGCGTGGAAGTCGGAAAAACGTGCAGCGAAGCTGAGCACTTTGGCACTCATGCCCGGGCACAATTCGCAGGGCGAAATCTTGCCCCCTCCCGCATTAGATGGTTCTGTCAAGAACATGGTTGTCAACTGCGTTGTGGTTTTCTGGAACGCAGGCAGCGAATACGCGTAGCAACACAGCTCACAGAAACGAGAAAGACGTCTGGATCGGTGATCGGAATATTGGGCAGGAAAATGGAAACTGCTCTGCTGAATGCCCGAAACTGCATCAGTCACGACGAGAAGACCTGGGACGTCATACTTTCACGGATTTGGTTTTGTTTTCTATTTTAAATTAGAGGCGTTCACGTTCTTTACTTTTGACAGTATCTGCTCCACATGTGATAACTATGGGACTACGTTATTGTGTTGTTGTTGTGGTCTTCAGTCCTGAGACTGGTTTTATGCACCTCTCCATGCTACTCTATCCTGTTCAAGCTTCTTCATCTCCCAGTACCTGCTGCAGCCTACATCGTTCTGAATCTGCTTAGTATATTCATCTCTTTGTCTCCCTCTACGATTTTTACCCTCCACGCTGCCCTCCAGTACTAAATTGGTGATCCCTTGATGCCTCAGAACATGTCCTACCAGCCGATCCCTTCTTCTAGTCAAGTTGTGCCACAAACTCCTCTTCTACCCAATTCTATTCAATACCTCCTCATTAGTTATGTGATCTACCCATCTAATCTTCAGCATTCTGCTGTAGCACCACATTTCGAAAGCTTCTATTCTCTTCTTGTCCAAACTATTTATCGTCCATGTTCAACTTCCATACATGGCTACACTCCATACAAATACTTTCAGAAACGATTTCTTGATACTTAAATCAGTACTCGGCGTTAACAAATTTCTCTTCTTCAGAAACACTTTCCTTGCCATTGCCAGTCTACATTTTATATCCTCTCTACTTCGACCATCATCAGTTATTTTGCTCCCCAAATAGCAAAACTCCTTTACTACTTTAAGTGTCTCATTTCCTAATCTAATTCCCTCAGCATCACCCGACTTAATTCGACTACATTCCATTATCCTCGTTTTGCTTTTGTTGATGTTCATCTTATACCCTCCTTTCAAGACACTGCCCATTCCGTTCAACTGTTCTTCCAAGTCCTTTGCTGGCTCTGACAGAATTACAATGTTATCGGCAAACCTCAATGTTTTTATTTCTTCTCCATGGATTTTAATATCTACCCCGAACTTTTCTTTTGTTTCCTTTACTGCTTGCTCAATATACAGCTTCAGTAGCATCGGGGAGAGGCTACAACCCTGTCTCACTACCTTCCCAAACACTGCTTCCCATTCATGTCCCTCGACTCTTGTAACTGCCATCTGCTTTCTGTACAAATTGCAAATAGCCTTTCGCTCCCTGCATTTTACCCCTGCCACCTTCAGAATGTGAAAGAGAGTAGTCCAGGCAAAATTGTCAAAAGTTTTCTCTAAGTCTACAAATGCTACAAACGTGGGTTTGCATTTCCTTAATCTTTCTTCTAAGCTGAGTCGTAGGGTCAATATTGCCCCACGTGTTCCAACATTTCTACGGAATCCAAAGTGATCTTCCCCGAGGTCGGCTTCTACCAGTTTTTCCATTCGTCTGTAAGGAATTCGCGTTAGTATGTTGCAGCTGTGACTTATTAAACTGATAGTTCGATAATTTTCACACCTTTCAACACCTGCTTTCTTTGGGATTGGAATTATTACATTCTTCTTGAAGTCTGAGGGAATTTCGCCTGTCTCATACATCTTGCTCACTAGATGGTAGAGTTTTGTCAGGACTGGCTCTCCCAGGGCTGTCAGTAGTTCTAATGGAGTGTTGTCTACTCCCGGGGCTTTGTTTCGACTTAGGTCTTTCAATGTTCTGTCAAACACTTCACGCAGTATTATATCTCCCATTTCATCTTCATCTACATCCTCTTCCATTTCCATAATACTGTCCTCAAGAACATCGCCCCTGTATTGACCCTCTATATACAACTTCCACCTTTCTGCTTTCCCTTCCCTGCTGAGAACTGGGTTTCCATCTGAGCTCTTTATGTTCATGCAAGTGGTTCTCTTTACTCCAAAAGGCTCTTTAATTTTCCTGTAGGCAGTATCTAGCTCTGAGCACTATGAGACTTAACATCAGGGATCATCAGTCCCCTAGAACTTAGAACTACTTAAACCTAACGAACCTAAGGACATCACACACACCCATGCCCGACGCAGGATTCGAACCTGCGACCGTAGCGGTCGCGCGGTTCCAGACTGAAGCGCCTACAACCGCTCGGCCACTCCGGCCGGCGTGTAGGCAGTACCTATCTTACCCCTAGTGAGATAAGCCTCTACATCCTTACATTTATCCTCTAGCCATCCCTGCTTAGCCATTTTGCGCTTCCTGTCGATCTCATTTTGGAGACGTTTGTATTGCTTCTTGCCTGCTTCATTTACTGCATTTTTGTATTTTCTCCTTTCACCAATTACATTCAGTGTCTCTTCTGTTACGCAAGGATTTCTACTGGCCCTCGTCTTTTACCTGCTTAATACTCTGCTGCCTTCACTATTTCATTCCTCAAAGCTACCCATTCTTCTTCTACTGTATTTCTTTCCCCCATTCCTGTCAATTGTTCCCTTATGCTCTCCCTGAAACTCTGTACAACCTCTGGTTCTTTCAGTTTATCCAGGTCCCATCTCCTTAAATTCCCACCTTTTTGCAGTTTCTTCAGTTTTAATCTACAGTTCATAACCATAAAATTGTGGTCAGAGTCCACATCTGCCCCTGGAAATGTCTTGCTATTTAAAACCTGGTTCCTAAATCTCTATTTTACCATTATATAATCTATCTGAAACCTTCTAGTATCTCCAGGGTTCTTCCATGTATACAACCTTCTTTCATGATTCTTGAACCAAGTGTTAGCTATGATTAAGTTATGCTCTGTGCAAAGTTCTACCAGGCGGCTTCGTCTTTCATTCCTTAGCCTCAATCCATATTCACCTACAACGTTTCCTTCTCTTCCTTTTCCTACTGTCGAATTCCAGTCACGCATGACTATTAAATTTTCGTCTCCCTTCACTACCTGAATAATTTATTTTATCTCATCATACATTTCATCAATTTCTTCATCATCTGCAGAGCTAGATGGCATATAAACTTGTACTACTGTAGTAAGCGTGGGGTTCGTGTCTATATTGGCCACAATAATGCGTTCACTGTGCTCTTTGTAGTAGCTTACCCGCACTCCTATTTTTTTATTCATTATTAAAGCTACTCCTGCACTACCCCTATTTGATTTTGTATTTATAAGCCTGTATTCACGTGACCAGAAGTCTTGTTCCTCCTGCCACCGAACTTCACTAATTCCCACTATATCTAACTTTAACCTGTCCATTTCCCTTTTTAAATTTTCTACCCTACCTGCCCTATTAAGGGATCTGACATTCTACGCTCCAATTCGTAGAACACCAGTTTTCTTTCTCCTGATAACGACGTCCTCCTCAGTAGCCCCAGCCCGGAGATCCGAATGGGGGACTATATTACCTCCGGAATATTTTACCCAAGCGGACGTCATCATCATTTAATCATACAGTAAAGCTCCATGCCCTCGCAAAAATTACGGCTGTAATTTCCCCTTGCTTTCAGCAGTTCTCAGCACCACAACAGCAAGGCCGTTTTGGTTAGTGTTACAGGGCCAGATCAGTCAATCATCCAGACTGTTGCCCCTGCAACTACTGAAAAGGCTGCTGCCCCTCTTCAGGAACCACACGTTTGTCTGGCCTGTCAACATATACCTCTCCGTTGTGGTTGCACCTAAGGTACGGCTATCTGTGTCGTTGAGGCACGCAAGCCTCCCCACCAACGGCAAGGTCCATGGTTCATGGGGAGGGGGGGGGACGTTATTGATATCACAAAAAAATAATAAAAATATCTTAATATAAAATGGATTGCTTTACTGAATACTTGATGTGTATTTCCTACTCGGGCATGGATGTATGTGATGTCCTTAGGTTAGTTAGGTTTAAGTTTTTCTAAGTTCTAGGGGACTGATGACCTCAGAAGTTAAGTCCCATAGTGCTCAGAGCCATTTGAACCATTTTTAGTTCCTATGTGTTTGTACAGGAAACTTCGGGATGCTGTTCCACAAATGGAAAGGTTCTTGACGCTAATAGTATTTCGCTGTTATGAATTTTAAAATAGCATTCAGTACTTTAAGGACTTTACCTATGCAATTATTTTAAGCACAAGGTCACGGATTTACCCAGAAGATATCACTGTAATGAATGTCAACACTGTATGTAGGTGTTGATTGTGTCCTGGAATGCAGATTCTGGTCGCTATATTCAAAAAACTTTGTATTATACTTGATCTCTGTTTTAGAGCAGACATAAGAAGAATAATGGTAACTTTTCAGTGTCAGGTTGTTACGAGCAGATTTTATATTACTTTCATCATTGCTCTCATCTTGCCAACGTGCAGGAATAGAGGAGCCTTGAGTTTGCACGTAGCTAAGTTTTTGGCAACTAGATTGTTGCTGCGCTGAGTTACTACATTCTTTTGAGACATGTATTGTAAACCGCGATGTACTATTTTCCGCCTTCTGGATCTGATTAAATCCGCATCGCATGACTTTTAGGACTCAGAAAGCTATTCAGTCGATGTGCTGCGCAGAATTTGTTTTATTTATTTTATTTTGTTGTTTACAATCCGTTAAATTGCATCATAAGTTTTAGACAAAGGAGTTTCCTAATGTTTATTATATCAAAAAACTAAACATTGGCTGTGCAGCTTGAGGCTCCATGCCACGGATTGCGCAGCCCCTCCCGCCGGAAGTTCGAGTCCTCCCTTGGGCATGAGTGTGTGTGTTGTAATTAGCATAAGTTAGTTTAAGTAGTGTGTAAGTTTAGGGACCGATGACCTCAGCAGTTTGGTTCCTTAATAATTCACACACATTTGAACATTTTGAACATTTAAGTTACTCTAGGAATAAGAAATCCGTGTACATGATCCAGGGTTCCCCTCGCCCCCCCCCCCCCCCATTCACACTGTATGATTCACGTTGAAACGTCCCCTTTCAACAATTATACATGACTGTGCTTAAACTGACACACAATATTTTTAGCGTAACGCAGTATGACTTTCAATGATCCCTACAAATAATGGCCCTGGCTAACATTAACCTATACGTTTCACAAATCACTTACCTCACAAAAATCTTCGTTACTCGAACTACTGCAATACAGCGAGCGCCACTACTGCCAGCTAAATAAAACATTCAAACTTCTGAAGGCACTAACTACTGATAGGCATAGTTAGCAAATGAAAGATTTTGATAGAGAACAAACAATGTATTTACCTTAATAGTGTTCAAAAGTCATAATACATATAGCAGATCACGACATCCAGTCTTTCAAATTTACTGTCTCTGTCCGGATCATCCGCTCTCTAAAATCCGCCATCTAACTTTCCCACATCCACCACTGCTGGTAGCTCACCTCCACCTGCGCAACGCTACGCTCTGTTAACAGCCAACAGCCCAACACTACAATAGCGAATATTACAACAATGCCACGCAGCCACAGACTGCACACAGCACAGCCAGTGATTTTCATATAGAGCGCTACGTGGGGTTACCAATATAAAAACCTAAACAGCCTACTCACATAGCCCCCGAGCTCCCCACAAAAAATTTTACAAATTGTTTTGGGCAATGGCCAATACATATTTGTTAAAAATTTTTTCACAATTACAATAACAAAGAAATCAAATGCACACACTTATCGATACAATGTTGGTCAAAAGCTAAAATTTTGTCACAGTGCATAAAGACAGTCCTGATCATTCATCACAGTAAAATTGCAGCGTTTTGCTCAAAGTCAGAGTAGTAAAAGAAAATGCACATGGAAGTAGTAGATTTCCATGCAGTCTTCGAGAAGTAGTGTTGTCCTTCCAACGGAAAGACAGTGCTGACTCTTGACATGCACACAGGTAATGGGCCATAACAGAGCAAACCCACAGCAGATTCAGTCGAAGTTTTGAAGAATAATGGTAGGTAGGTCATCAAAGAGCAGACCACTGTAAGAGATTACGGTATTGGTGGGCCACCAGAGGTGCAGACCCACTGCAGTCCTTGTAGAGATTATGGTATTGGTGGGCCATCGAAGGTGTAGACCCACTGCAGTCCTTGTAGAAATTATGGTATTGGGGGGCCATCAAAGGTGCAGACCCACTTCAGTCCTTGTAGAGATTATGGTATTGGTGGGCCACCAGAGGTGCAGACCCACTGCACTCCTTGTAGAAATAATGGTATTGGTGGGCCATTGAAGGTGCAGACCCACTTCAGTCCTTGTAGAGACGTCCAGCAGCCATCTGTTGCGACTGTGCAGGTGCACAATCACCATCGGAGAGTCTTGCGGACAACATAGCAAGTCCATAAACCACCACTTGTGGACTGACAAAAGTTTTTTTTTTGAAATGTCCTTAGAACCAGCAATGCTGTTAACCAGTCCCTTGCTGAATTATTAACACACGTGCAAACTCTATCAGTTCCTACTTATCACATATTGTCCATATACTATGACCAACAAAAACGTGTGCAGTGAAATGCAAGTTACAAGTTAATTATATGATGAACTGGTGTCAATTACAATTTTATAACATAATAATACAATAACAAAGGCACAAAATACATAATTAAAGAACATAACAATACAGATAACATTTGTAGTAGTACAAGCTTTACAGAAGAATAGAAATAAACATATGCATCAGTGTTACAGGAATTATGACATAAGTAAATATATAAAATAATGAGAATACTTTTCAAAACATTGATTTCACACATGAGCATTAAAACAGAACAGAATAAATAATGTCTCAACATCTTTACAAAGAAAATAACTTATTATTAGAAAAATTCTACAACATAACTCTTATTAGCTAAACACATAAAGACAGGAAAAACACAAATTCACATAGCATAATAGCGCAGAAGTACAGAACAGGGTTTGTTTTCAGTGTGACATTTGGTACTGCGATACAACCCAAAACTTCATTCCGTTGATCTTTCCTCTTATTTCAACATTTGTTTCCACCAAAAAAAAAAAAAAATCCTGTCCAAGCATGCTTTCTGTATTCTGTTCACATCCTCTTTCAAAAATAGTTTTTCTCCACTGTACACAACTTTTTTGGCCAAACCCTTTTCTTATAGCTTCTCAATGCATTTCTTCCAATTCATCACAACTCGTTCTCTTATATAGCCTACCCCATCTTAAGGTAACTTAAATCTACTGAGCTCAGATGCTAAACTAAGGGACGACACAATGCAGCAGCACAAAACAATTAACACAAACAGTAATGACAAAAAAATGGAAATTGGCAAAGCAAGCAGCAGTATATATAAATTAGCAAAGCAATTGCAATATTACAACTAATATAAGGCAATGTGCAGCAACAAGAAAAATAAATCAGTAGTAAATCTGGCTTAACAGAGTAATACAAAGTGAAATTCCGTAGCACTATGCCTGTCAAACAGCTGCAGCAAATGCAATAACTTATATCTAAACATGGCAAAGCTCAAGCAGAAAAAATAGGACACTAAAGACAACAATGCTGATAAGGGAAATGTCTATTCACATCTTAATATCTATGTCATTAAAGTGGTGTACCACAAGAAGTTATTCTACCAAAAAAAAAAAATTACCAAGAAGTTCAAAAGAAAATTATGTATGCAGTAACTGTTATTAATCCCTTCTTTTTATTCTCTCCTTTCTAAGTGCTCCTTTTTTGAAGAATGTGGATCATAAAATTATTATTTAATAGATCTGTTGACAGAAAGTGTGCACATTAGCAAATGCATTTAATTTTATTTTATAAAACCAATGTTGCAACACAGCTGGAAACTAGATATCAAATGAAATAAGCAACTATGTACAAAGTAAAGCGTAAAAATATCATTCAATAGTCATGTGGCACTTCATAAGTTAGTAGAAATTCTCTCAACTTTCATAGAAAGACACTTGTCATAATCAGGTGTGCAGATGTAAGAATTTTTCCAAGTAATGAGCGTGTCGTATTTGCGATGCTTTCTAGAAAGGAATTTCAATAGCGAGGTTAATGGCCTCTCCTCTTTTTTGTTGTGCCTCTGAGAGGCACACACGAATGGCTTTTTTCCAGGTGACTGTCGCGCAGCTGGGTGCTTACAGTGACCTACCTTCTTTACGGAAATATTTATGACATCAGTTTCCCCTACAGTCACAGTTTGATACAAATAAAATTTCACAGGTCGAAATATTTGCGTTACAAATCTGTAGAAACAAAATCATATGAACATAACAGTGTCCAAAAAACTTTGGCTGGCACTGTGATACATTCACGCTTTCACACACATTTCATAACTCTTAAGGTACGATTCTCAGCTTATTGATCATAAACATACCTCAACAGCATAATACACATCGTCATCGTAATAATAATATAATAACAGATCAATCACATCTCAGAATCATTGCAGCTTCTATCAATAATTTCAAGACCTTCAATAAAGTCATCTACCTCAAACATACTTCAAAAATCGTGATCCCTTACCAAATACATCATTCAATACTCTCATAGTATCACAATGGTTCCAAAAAAATATGAACAGTTCACAAAGTACATACAAAATACAATTTCGTAAGTGTGAAGTTATCCAACTATGTAATTGTGTAAACAGGTGTCACTGATGTAGTAAAAAAAAAATGTTTGTCTCTCAGTTAAATGATCAGATAGCTGTGTATTTTATGTGTTAGAGAAATATGGTACCGATGTGTAAAGTTGTATAAGCAAATACCATATTAGCTAGGGCTCCTTGTGCTCACCAAACACATGGTACAAAAAGTAAGCGTGTACCCCTCTGCGGATTAATGTAATTATACCCTCAGGTGTTAAAGATTACAGCAATGGAATGAAATGTATGAGGGAAAACCTTTGTATCATTGTAATTCAAAAATCTTAAAACATTTATTCTTAAAGTACTAAATTAATCACTCAAATGCGTGTCCTGTAGCGCAAAATCGTGCGTCTTGTTGTAACATAATCTCTGTCATTACTTAAGGGTAAAAAATGTGCCAAGTGTCTTAATTATCGTCGTCCGTAAGCAAAGTTCTGTGGAAGTCAATGTACTTACCTCGTAATAAACAAAAGCGAAATGCTATGCATATAGATATCGTAGTTATTACGTACAGTACAGTGATCAAGAAAGTACTACACTGTAAAGTATTGTTGTGCTACAAAAAAGGCTGTCTTATTGTAGCTATACCACAAAGTTACTACTAAAACTTGTTTTACTTTCCAGAAGAATTCAGAAAAAATGTGCAGATAAAAGCAGATACACCGCAAAAGCAACAATGTAAATTGTGTCACACATTAGTAGCGTCGTGATATAATTGTGTAGCTGTCAAAGAAACCAAATGCTAAGTCATCTTTAATCCCACAGAAAGTACTTCAAATAAAGAATGCCTTTTCAAGTAAACCAAATTGTTGCATGAAAATCTCATTAGCAGTGCCGGTATATGTTCTAAGTATTTGAGCCTTATAGTCGTTACGTGATCGTGCAATTAACCAGCAAGAATGTACTCACACAATAACACCGTGTCCTCTGTTCACTATAACAATGCATTCGTAATTTCTGTTTAAATAAGTTCTCTTGGTTCTTGACTGGATATTTAACTTCAAACATTGTTGAATGTTAACAGATTCTAAGTGTGACAAAGCATACTAATAACGTGAAGTGAAAAGTTTTATGACAAAGACTAAGTTAAAAAGCAGATTATCTCAAGAAACTGTTTTACATGTGAAATGTAGTGCAATCCTTTACTCTTCATAGTACTCAAAGTTTGAATTTGAAAGCAATTATCATGCGGCATACGACGGGAAAGAATACTCGAATTTTTCTCAAGGTTAGCCTCTATGTTATTTTTCTCTGAGCCAGCCGGCGTACGTGGCTGCCTGCGGTGTGAGTCATTGTCTGTCTCTTTGTTGGCGCGCGTCGTTATTGAGATTGGGAGACCTATCTTCTACAAATTCACCTTGCCGAAAGGGCCCTGCCCCGTTTGAATCCCGACAGATCTGATGAATTTCAGGCCTGTCGTTATGATTATATCGTCTGTCGTCATGTCGGTAGTTCCTGTAGTTTCTTTCTTGTCGGTTAAGTGGTGGTGAATTTCTCCCTGAATTATCACTGCACGGTGGACTGTTGCGTGTGAAGTTATTCTGTCTCCCGTGATAATAATAGTCCTGGTTGCCATATTGTCTGTTTTTATGATTGTCTCTGTCATATTCATGACTACGGAAATGCGATCTTTCTCTGTAACTATTATTACTTTGCCAACGGTTGTCATATGGGTGGTGTCTGTTTTGGTCACGATTTATGTTGTAAGAATAGCCTTGTCGTGTCCAGTTATTATTTCTGTCATCACGGAATTGTGACGCATGTGACCTGTAATTGTCACATAAGAGAATGAGAGAACTGATGGACCCACGCTTGTGGATGAATATCGTTGACAGAATTCCTAAATGTTTTGAATTTACGTGTAGTAAAGAACAGCTTATAGTCAAAATCATCGTGTCAGCGAGTCGCAAATCGGTCATTGTTACGTCGTGTCGGCGCTTCCATCTCAAAATTCGGTGCACATTGCCAATTTCTTTCATAACTTCCGAAATGCCCTGTGTTATTATTTTGCGGCTTTTCCGTATTTCTAAGTCCCTCTTCCTGTGTTGGAGCGCGAGTGTCCTCTGAAATACGTAATTTTTGTATTACTTGTGCCAACTGATCTTGTACTTCCCGGATTTCTCTTTTGTGTTGCTTAATAATTTGATTCTGATTTTGTTTGAATTTCTTAATTTGTTCATACTCTTCTGTGTTAGTGATGGCTACAGGTCTTGTGTCATTCAGATCATCATCTACCTTTGTAGATAAGTTAGTGAACTGATCCGAAAGTTCGGCTACTTTCTCCGATAGTGTACTTATTTCCTCAGTGTGTTTTTCTGAACCAAGTTTCAGAGTATCCATTTGTGTTGAAATCGTATCTACTGTGTCCTTTAAGTTTTCCTGAGTTTTAGCAAGTTGCGTAACCGAATCGGTAGATGCAACTGAGTCAATTTTAGCTTGCAAGGTCTCATGGTTTTCATGAACAATAGTTTGCAGTTCTTTTATGGCTGCTTCGTGGTTCTGTAATGTATTTTCATGCCGCGAAAAAATAGGTCGGAAATGCTCACAAATTTGTGTTTTTACGTCATTACAGACTTTTTGATATTTCGATTCGATTTTATGTAACTCAGTAATTAAATCTTCACGTGTTTGTTCAAGCATGGTGTGAAGATTTTGTCCCATTTGTTTCTGATTTTGTTCAAGTGTTGTGTCTAACTTTTGTAGCCTTTGTCCCATTTGTTGCATTAACTGTAATAACAATGCACCGGTGTCTGAAACATGTTCCTCAGTGCTATTCGGCAGTGCATTTGAACCGGCAATATTTGCATTTTGAAAAGCAGAAAATTTGTCTTGACTTATTTGAGAAAACGGCGAGGACGCAAAACCTGAATCTACAGCATTTGCAAGACTGTGTCCTGTCATTTCGGAAACCTGAGGCGAGCTGTTGCCGACCGATCGATCGATAATGATTCCCAGTTCACTAATTGTTTCCCCGTCTACACCATTATTTGCCGCCCGCTCCATTTCCCTATGCACAATTACCAAATTACTATGTTGAACATTAGTTAATTCATTACACGGTGGTGCTAACACACTGCTTTCGTCTTCACTGTCATTTCTCAGTATACTTTGGAGACTAGTATTACGCTTTTCACACGCCATAATTGTCACAATATTTCACACGATAACACAGAAAAGCACAATTTGAAGAGCAAAATAAGAAAACACATTAACATAGCACTGAAAATAATATCTACTTAATTGTAAGCGCTGCTGCGAAATACTTGGTGCAAATCTACATGCTTGGTGCAAATCTACATGCATGCCACAACTCTTTTACTGTACAGCAATGAAAAACTACAACTAAAAAGGAAATTCTCTGTATAGTTACGTGCGAGCAATAAACAATAACTACACTAATTACACAAACTACAAGAAAAAATCAGAAGAGTCCAGTGAGGTATCTTCTGCTAAGGGTCGACATATGAAACGTCCCCTTTCAACAATTATACATGACTGTGCTTAAACTGACACACAATATTTTTAGCGCAACGCAGTCTGACTTTCAATAATCTCTACAAATAATGGCCCTGACTAACATTAACCTATACCTTTCACAAATCACTTACCTCACAAAAATCTTCGTTACTCAAGCTACTGCAATACAGCGAGCGCCACTACTGCCAGCTAAATAAAAGATTCAAACTACTGAAGGCACTAACCACTGATAGGCATAGTAAGCAAATGAATGATTTGGTAGAGAACAAACAATGTATTTACCTTAATAGTGTTCAAAAGTCATATATATATAACTGTTCATGACATCCAGTCTTACAAATTTACTGACTCTGTCCAGATCATCCGCTCTCTTAAATCCGCCATCTCACTTCCCCACATCCAGCACTGCTGGCGGCTCACCTCCAACTGCGCAACGCTACGCGCTGTTAACAGCCAACAGCCCAACACTACAATAGCGAATATTACAACAATGCCACCCAGCCACAGACTCACACAGCGCAGCCAGTGATTTTCATACAGAGCGCTACGTGGCGTTACCAATATAAAAACCTAAACAGCCTTCTTACAACGTAAAAGAAATATAGGTTCTTCATCGGACGTTCGTAAACTAGGTTTTATTTGTAGGTACGTAATACATCCGATCAAAGGATAAAGATGCCCTGGTGTCGGGTCTCTGGCCCAGCTAAGGGAGGCTGCTGTTGTCAAAGATTTGTTATCTGTAGCGGTGCGTTTCTCTAGGCTGTGGATGACACGGCGGCCAGTCAGTACCTTTGGGCCTTCATGGCCTGTTAGGTTGGAGTTTATTTTTAGCCACTGGTGCGTTTCTAATACTCTATTGCATAAGTGAGCTACCATGCTCTTCTCATAGCTGCTTTCTTTGTCGTGACAACATGAGTATTATGAATATCGAATGGAACAACAAGTTTACTGCTACCAGTCTCTGTTTATTTATCTTCATGGCGCGTTTCGAAGATTTAAACATCCATCATCAGGTATTTCTACGTTAGTACGACATATGCATGTGTTGCATTACGATTTTGGGAGAACTTGTGATATTGTTTACTGAAGAAAGAAAACACTATTTCAGAACATATCTTTTTTGGGGAGGGGGGGGGGGGTTACGAGCGAGGGGAGTTTATGACTGGAAACTAAATGTACATCTAAAAAATGAAAATAAAACAATTGAAACAGGATATTTCGAGGGGTCACAGGTTTCTCCCATTGTCGTAACACATCACATGTAAACTGTCATTATTTTGTAAACAGTGATTGCGTTCTGAAAACTATTTGGTGCGAGGAATATATGGCAAAATAGAAACATTTTTACAAAGTACAACGAATATACATCATAACAACACAATTAATTTGGAATAAGTTTTAAAGTATTGTGGAGATCTATGCATTGGAATAAATATGCGTTGGAATCTTCAACTTCCTGAACATCAACACATACCATTTAGACTGTATTAACTAACACTGAAATAATTACAAACAATAATAATAATAGAGAACATACATAATTTACACTCACAAGAACATCACCATGGTATGCAGAGGTTCATGACACAATTTCCAAACCTATTTATCGATTCAGTCTGTGTTAAAAGCTCCTTAACATCTGAACAAAAATTTTAAACGCGGTACCTTTAATGGGTGACGTGAATTGCTAACATACATGTCACGATAGTTGTATAACGTCCGATTACGAACACATTTATATTACGAACCTATTCTTGCACTGATCATGTATAGAATTGAATTTCTTTCACATCTTTCTAAACCTATGAAATTTTAACAAATAAGAGAAGCACACAGTTTAGATATGGCTTATCGTGAACATTCTACATCGTACTCATAACACAATGACATCTGTGTGCATTGCGAACTTGTTCACCAAAGTTATAAAGGTGTTAGTACCGATGAATAGGATTGGGAAGAAGAGAAGTTTGTGGCACAACTTGACCAGAAGACGGGATCGGTTGGTAGGACATGTTCTGAGGCAACAAGGGATCACCAGTTTAGTATTGGAGGGCAGCGTGGAGGGTAAAAATCGTAGAGGGAGACCAAGATATGAATACACTAAGCAGATTCAGAAGGATGTAGATTGCAGTAGGTACTGGGAGATGAAGAAGCTTGCACAGGATAGAGTAGCATGGAGAGCTGCATCAAACCAATCTCAGGACTGAAGACCACAACAACAACAGTATCGATGAACTGAGATGATGGGCTATCGAGTGTCAGTAACGCAAGTGACCTGACATTTCATCTTTTAGTTAAAGCAATATGAATAAAATTATTGCACATGCAGGACAATTAAAGTCAAATTTAGAAGACAATAACATAATGATTCTATTCATTTCCATTATGTCATCGTATTAATGAAACTCAGTCACTCTGTATTCACCAAATCGACAAAACAACCGGGCCGGCCGAGATGGCTGAGCGGTTCTAGGCGCTTCAGTCTGGAATCGCGCGACTACTACCGTCGCAGGTTCGAATCCTGCCTCGGGCGTGGATGTGTGTGATGTCCTTAGGTTAGTTAGGTTTAAGTAGTTCTAAGGTCTAACGGACTGATGACATCAGATGTTAAGTCCCATAGTGCTAAGAGCCATTTGACAAAGCAACCGCAAAGAACTATAAACTTCCCCAGTTTTACCATGGTCCCTTATACAGACATGATAACAATCACAAATAGCAAACTTTTCAGTTGAGAACCATAGGTATTAACTCACAAATTTCTTAATGCTATTAACAACAAGATGTCGTAGATCACAATTAACCAACCGAACGCATACGTCCCGGCGGAGGTTCGAGTCTTCCCGCGTGCATGGGTGTGTGTGTTTGTCCTTAGACTAATTTAGGTTAAGTAGTGTGTAGGCTTAGGGACTGATAACCTTAAGAGTTAAGTCCCATAAGATTTCACACACTTTTGAACATTTTGAACGCATACGCTGTCTGCTGAAAGAGACATGCTCCTCAGATTTGTGGGTGTTCTAGGTATTTCATTTCGTGCTATTATAGGACCATGGGCCTGAATGCCTTAATCTATGAGCTTATCTGCGCTGCGACGGTCTTAATACGCATGCATAGGCTTTGGGCAGGTTGCACTAAGGTAGGAACAGCTAAACAGTGGATAGGTGAAAACTATGTTAAGCATATTAATTGGTTGCAAATCATAGAAATATATTCATTGTTTGCAAATTAAACGCGAGACCCATTTTTTATCGAACATTTTAGGTTAGGCTTTACTGTGACTGTTATTGATATCGAATGAAACCATTAGTTCACTGTTATCAGCTTTCACCCTTTTATCCGTATCTCTGAATCCAAACCAAAATTTTTATTTATAAACAATTTTACCACTTTTTGGCAACGTAATTATTTTACTTAAAGTGTGTAACATGTTACCTGATTATATAAACGGGTATGAAATTTAAGCTATATAAAATTGGCAGAACCTGATCGTGTACCACCTTCAACTGCAATGTGCTGATGTTCAGGAAGCTGAAGATTCCAACGCATATTTATTCCAACGCACGTCGTATGCAGTATCCCAAACATAGATCTCCGCAATACTTTACAACTCATTCCGAAGTAATAATGTTGTTATGATGTATATTCGTTGCACTTTGTGAAAATGTTTCTCTTCTGCCTTATGATCTTTGGACCTAATATTTTTCAGAGACAATCATTGTTTAAAAAATACGACAATTTACATGTGATGTGTCACGACAATGAGAGAAACCTGTGCAAGAAGCTGAAGATGATTCTGAAGGCCGAAACCGATTTAAAATAAGAGCCATTCACCGAGGAAATTTCTGTGTATAATCTAATGGAAACCAATAGAGTCAGACAGGCATCACAATAAAAAAAAGCTATTAGCGTAATGTTTAAACACTATTTAATATGTTTCATTACAGATCCTCTGTCATGGTGTGAAATGCTACAAATCTCCGGCTCCACTATTTGATCTGTTCGTTTGATTAGTAAAATCAAGATTGTGTAATATACTATCAAGTATCGTCGTGTATATTAATCAGGAAACACTTTCATAGTATTCTGAAAATTTATATTGATATGCTAATCAAAGGAATATAATTTTGCAGAACATCAGAAATTTTTTTTCCTATTTCATATCGTTGTGAAGATCTGAGAAGCACCGACGGAAAACTCAGTTACCATCAACATGCGCTGACGATAGAAAATAAGAAAATTATTAACGTTTCAGTACACGTGAGTGGCATGAAATTCTCGGAAATATGGCTTTTACTGACAGGTGAAAAGCTCCTTCCCTGTTTCTCTTAACTAATACTCCAGTGTGGATGCAAAAGTGGGACACAGAAGGAAATGTAGATGAATTTTCACGGTTCCTTTTAAATAATGGAAGTGCGTTGCACTATAGTTTCGGAGTCTGAAAGAAGGCTCGGTCGAGCAGATGAATGCACAAAAGCCTGCAGAGGAACAGATCAAGTCAATGGGGAAGAAGAAAAGTTAGAGGCAGCTCACGGGGAACGGCGCCCACCGTTCGTAAATCAATATAATCCGGAGCCTTAGGGCCCGGAAAGTGGAATTCTGTCTTCGAGCAGAGATACGGTTCCGCAGAAGGAAACGTATAAGCTGGCTTGCAAACCACAGCTCGGCTGCGGTCGGTGATGTACGGCGTGCCGTCCCATCTGCCGATAGCCCGGGAGAACGCAGGGTCCTTCCTTACCTAAACACTAGCGTCGCAAGAAAGCACGTGGTGATAGGCTGCTTTCGCAGCAGTGAGACTTCAGTTTCCCCGCTTGGTTGTAATGTTTCACTCAGAGACTCCAACAGCAAACTGATCGTAATGTCAAGTAACTCATGCAGTCATCATTACGAAAAACTGTACAAAGATGTCAACTACTTGCTGTAGTTACTACAGGGTCCCTCATTTGTCTTGTTAGGCCACCATCAAGAAGCGACATACGTGAGGCAGCACGCATAAAGCGAACATAATTATGTATTTGTTTTACCGGATTATGTTCCTGTCTTTGGAAGTCAAAATCGAGTAGACCTATCTAAGTGACAACATTTTCGCCATTTGAGGTTTTTTTTTTCTTTTCTTTTGGACACGTTATTTCGAATGTATATCGATTTCCTAGCGAATTACTCACACTGAATTCTGTAGGTCAGGAACACCATATACGACGTCTGGACGTACAGTGAACATCACGTGAAATGAAAAGTCGTGTGGCTAGAGCCTCCCGTCGGGTAGACCGGTCACCGGGTGCAAGTCTTTTGAGCTGACACCACTTCGGCGATTTGCGTGTCGATGGGGATGAGATGATGATGACTAGCGCAACACGACACCCAGTTCCTGATCGGAGAAAATCTCCGACCCAGCCGGGAATGGAACCCGGGCCCTGAGAAGTGACATTCTGTCGCGCTGACCACTCAGCTACCGGGGGCGGACAACATCACGCGAACATCACATCAACTGAGGTGACGAAAGTCATGGGATAGCGATCTGCACACACATATACAGGGTGGTCCATTGATCGTGACCGGGCCAAATATCTCACGAAATAAGCGTCAAACGAAAAAACTACAATGAACGAAACATGTCTAGCTTGAAGGGGGAAACCAGATGGCGCTATGGTTGGCCTGCTAGATGGCGCTGCCGTAAGTCAAACGGATATCAACTGCCTTCTTTAAAATAGGAAGCCCCATATATCTTTACATACCATATGAATATGTAATAAAAATGGGGGTTCCTATTTTAAAGAAGGCAGTTGATATCCGCTTGACTTACGGCAGCGCCATCTAGCCGGCCAACCATAGCGCCATCTGGTTTCCCCCTTCAAGCGAGACGAGTTTCGTTCTTTGTAGTTTTTTCGTATGATGCTTATTTTGTGAGGTATTTGGCCCGGTCACTATCAATGGACCACCATGTATAGATGGTGGTAGTGCCGCGTACACAAGGTATAAAAGGACAGTGCATTGACAGAGCTATCATCTGAACGCACATGATTCATGTGAAAGGGTATCCGAATTATTTACGGCCGCACGACGGGAATTAACGGACTTTGAAGTGAAATGGTAGTAGCAGCAAGACTCGTGGGCCATTGCATATCAAAAGTCGTTAGATATTAACTATTCCGAGATCCACAGTGTCAAGAGTGTGCTGACAAGGGAACCTCCCCATCGCACCCCCCTCAGATTTAGTTATAAGTTGGCACAGTGGATAGGCCTTGAAAAACTGAACACAGATCAATCGAGAAAACAGGAAGAAGTTGTGTGGAACCGTGAAAAAAATTAGTAAAATATACAAACTGTGTAGTCCATATGCAAGATAGGCAACATCAAGGAGAATGCGAGCTCAGTAGCGCCGTGGTCCAGTGGTTAGCGTGAGTAGCTGCACACCGAGAGGTCCTTGGTTCAAGTCATCACTCAACTGAAAATTTTACTTTCTTCATTTTACAAAGTTATGATCTGTCCGTTCGTTCATTGAGGTTTTTGTTCACTGCAATAAGTTTAGTGTCTGTGTTTTGCGACCACACCGCAAAACCGTGCGATTATTAGACGAATGGACGTGCCTCTACAATAGGAACCGAAAACATTTGATCGCAAGGTCATAGGTCAACCGATTCCTCCACGGGAAAACACGTCTGATATATTCTATACGACACTGGTGATGGCATGTGCGTCACATTACAGAAATATGTTGTCGACCCACCTAACTTGTACACTTAGCGAATGGGTAAAAAGATTCTTCTACCTTGCCCGATTTAGGTTTTCTTGTAGATGTGATAAGCACTCTCAAAATTATGATGAAAACATAAGAGTTTGTCACATAAACTGAAAATAAAAAATTAAAATTTTCGCTCGAAGGAAGACTTGAACCTAGGACCTCTCGTTCCGTAGCTTCTCTCACTAACCACGAGACCACGGCGGACCTTGACTTCCACTGTCCTTGATGTGCCTATCTTCGCCTGGCCTACTCAGTTTGTATATTTTACTAATTTTTTTCATAGTTCCACACAACTTCTTCCTGTTTTCTCGATTTATCTGTGTTCAGTTTTTCGAGGTCTATCCACTGTGCCAACTTATAACTAAATCTGAGGGGGGTGCGATGGGGAGGTTCCCTTGTGAGAATACCAAATTTCAAGCATTACCTCTCACCACGGACAACGTAGTGGCCGACGGCCTTCACTTAACGACCGATAGCAGCGGCTTTTGCGTGGAGTTGTCAGTGATAACAGATTAAGCAACACAACGTCAAATAACCACAGAAATTAATGTGGGACGCACGACGAATATATCCGTTCGGACAGTGCGGCGAAATCTGGCGTTAATGGGCTACGGAAGAAGACGGGCGATGCGAGTGCCTTTGCTAACAGCATAATATCGCCTGCAGCCACTCTCCTGACCGTATAGGTTGGAGTTTAGACGACTGGTTAACCGTGGCCTGGTTAGGTGAGTCCTGAATTTAGTTGGTAAAAGCTGATGATAGCGTTCGAGCGTGGCGTGGACTCCACGAAGCCACGGACCAAAGTTGTCAATAAGGTAACGAGCAAGCTTGTCGTGGCTCCATACGGGCTGTGTTTACACGGAATGGACTGTCCTCTGTCCCAAATGAACCGATGATTGCCTGTTAATGTCTATGTTCGGCTACTTGGGAACCATTGGCAGCCATCATGGACTTCATGTTCCCAAATAACGTTGCAGTTTTTATGCAGTTGAACGCACCATGTTAGTGGGCTACAATTATTCGCGTTTGCTTTAAAGAATATTCTGGACAGTTCGAGCGAATAATCTGGCCACCCGGTTGTCCCGACATGAATCCCGCCGAACATTTGTGGGGCATAATCGAGATGCCACTTTGTGCACATACTCCTGCACCGGCAACACTTTCAGTCATGGGCGGCTATTGAGGCAACATGGCTCAGTATGTCTGCAGGGGATTTCCAACGACTTGTTGAGTCTCCATGCCACGATGCCACGCCGAGTTGCTGCACTACGCCGGACGAAAGGAGGACCGACACGATATTAGGAGGTACGCTATGGCGTTTGTCCCCTCAGTGTGTATGCCATGTCTGGCCATCATCAACTCCCAATTCAATGCCAGTTCACAACGTAAACGCCTGATTTAGCTGTAGACACATTTTATCGATGTCGTAATGCAAGTATGTGATGAAAAGTAACGCCTCCGAAATTTTAATGAGGTTAATCCTAAACCTTTTTAAATAAAACAAAATTTATTAAATTATACTTATTTATTCTTCATTTCAACATATTTGCAGCCCTCCGCCGCTAGAGGGCTCCGAACTGTAACGAGTAACATGGGGTGTGTACAGTAACTATGTAGGTGCGGGAGAGCTTGCTGTAATCGAGTTTCGAACTGGAAGAGTTCGTCCACACATGGAGCACCATCACCTTCAGCATGACAATGTCTGACAATACAATGGTGCTGCGCCATCTGAAACAATCCGACGCCTTGGGTGCACAGTCATCCATCATCCGCTATGGAGCCCCGACTTGGCCCCAGTCGATTTCCACCTCTCTCCAAAACTTGAAAGGGACCTTCGAGGACCTCACTATTATAGTGGTGAGGCGTTGCGAGGAGAGGTGAGGTTGTGGTTCCGTGAATGAATACAAATATTTTATAGTGGCGGTATCAACAAGCTGTTCTCTCGTTGGGAGGAATGTGCTCGCCATCAGGTTGACTATGCTGAGAAATAAACATGTAGATAAGAAGAATAGGGGCACATAATATTAATAAAGTTTGTTTTATTTGAAAACCTTTAAGAGCTTAAGCATAAAATATGAGGCATTACTTTTCGGCACGCCCTCGTGCGAAATGAAAGTATCATGCAAGAAATTATCAGCTGTCATAAACTTGTCAGTATGGCTCTGAGCAATATGCGACTTAACTTCTGAGGTCATCAGTCGCCTAGAACTTAGAACTAATTAAACCTAACTAACCTAAGGACATCACATACATCCATGCCCGAGGCAGGATTCGAAACTGCGACCGTAGCGGTCGCTCGGCTCCAGACTGTAGCACCTAGAACCGCACGGCCACTACGGCCGGCTTCGTCAGTGTTCAGCTTCGTCTACTGACTCAAGTTTCCATCTAACACGTTTCCTAATAGTTATTACACTACTTTAAGTATCCCACGAAGTCGATTCAGCTCTTTGGAATGACTTGTATGTGATCACGGTATGTATTCCAGCGTTTGGTTTAAGACAGAAATGTTGTTTACATTATTTTTCCATCCCGTATCTTGACTCACCATCTCAGTCCAGTCGCTTTTCTACTGCATCACTAATGCCACTCCTACTATCATATGAGTCTTGCCACCTATGGATCGTCGTAGACGCACCTCCACTACTATTATGTGGCTTACATGATATATACAACAAGGAGTTGATACCACACATCACCTGTCAGTCAAATTCTTTTCAGGACTATGGTTTTCGCCGTCTCTTTCCTAGGGACGCTAGGATATTTCTCCACTCCTCATTCTTACGTTTTCTCTAGGTTAGTATCATCAACAATCTCTAAATTTTTAATCTGCTCCTGGATTTCGGTTCTCTCTTGCACTACTTTGAAAATTTTTCTTAAATTTATCCTCGATCTTCACTCTACTCATTTACATCCCTTAACAACAATTCTAATGTTATCTCTTGTGACTATGTCATCTCATTTAATTCTCTTGGCAGTGTACTTAATTTACGGATTTTCATCGTCTAAAGAATTTATTTGACTATCGACTACTTCCTTTTTCACTCACTCTTAAGTCTTTTCCTGTCCGTACTTTGCTTACTCGAGCTAACATTTGTGGTAGTCATCCATCGATATTGTTACTTCATACAAAACCTTGATATTGAATAAGAAGTCACAATCCTTTCTAACAATCACTTCAGGTTGGCAATAAACAGGGAAAAGCCTTCCACTAGAGAGATATCGAACTATCGATCTCTTTTTGTGGATATGCTTACAAACACAATTAGTGTACTACACTAGTCACTACACTACTACAACTTTCTTTCAGGTAGTAATGGTAACTAAGGACGAAGAAATAGTTCAGTTTACGTATACTTTTTTCAGTCTGTTATTGAGTGCAGGACAGGCTCCTGCACTTGTTGCTCCTGTCCAGAGACCGCTCTTGCTGTGTAAGCAGCAGTCAGATGAAAACGAGGCAGATGGAAAAAAGTATTGTAGGTAAACTGTTCATTATTTCAAAAGTAATAGCCATATCTGTTAATATATTTGTCGCATTGTGAAACAAGACGGTCACTGCCTTTGTGGAAAAATGTTTGCGTTTGTCTACGGAACCAAGATTGTAACCATGCATGCACCTCTTCATCCAAAGTAAATCGACGATCACGTATGCCTTTCTTCAGGACTCCAAACATATGGAAAATGCGTGTGGACAGATCGGGACTTTATGGAGAATGTGTAAGGGCTTCCTAGCGAAACGTCTGGATCATAGTCGAAACAATCTTGGCAACATTTGGGCCAACTCACAAGCCGTATCTCTCCCTATGCGAATTCCACATTTGTTGCGTTGAATAAATACATTCCTGGCTGTCGATTTGTTTCGGGATAAGAGATGCACGTCTCAGTACAACCGCTGTGACGTAAGTAACCGCTAAGATTTTTCGATTAAGGCATCAACCGTCTTGTCTCAGTGCGATAAATGTATTAACAGTTATGGTGGAAACTTTTCAAATAATGAACAGATTATTTACTTCGTTTTCCATCTGTCTTGGTTTCATTTGACTCCCCCTTGTACCTGAGTGGTCGTTTCTGGGTGCCGGCCGTTGCGGCCGAGTGATTTTAGGCGCTTCAGTCCGGAACCGCGCACCTCCTACGGTCGCAGGTTCGAATCCTGCCTCGGCCATGGATGTGTGTGATGTCCTTAGGTTAGTTAGGTTTAAGTAGTTTCTAAGTCTAGGGGATCGATGACGTCAGCTGTCAAGTCCCATAGTGCTTAGAGCCATTTGAACCATTTTTTTTTTTTTTCGTTTCTAGGCTCCAACAGCTGCTCTGTCCTCCGTTTCCTGGACAGGCGGCTAAAAGGACCTACGACCACATTTAACCCAAACATTTGTCCAAATATGTTAGAATACTTGTTTATAACAACTATCGTGCCAGCTGCAGAATATGAAATGGTGGCATTAACTCTGGACACTTAATTGAAATGCTCATTCATTTCAACACCACAAGATTAGCAGAACTTGCGGTATAATAAATCAGTGAATTATGCTTCTGTCTTGTGCATGCAATATGTATAGTACATACAGTGGTATGCATAGCCTAAGGCCGAACGTAGCTTTCGTATGATGTGTCAGTGCCAAGTAACAGCTCCATGAAATTTGGAGCACACATAGAAAGAACTGCAGTCTAGTGCAGAAGGTAACTGAAAGAAATGCGCAATGAGACGAACAGAAATGACACTTTGGTGAAAGACAGTAATTACACTGAAGTCACCGCGATTTATTATTGTACTCGGGCGTTACAAAGAGGTGAGAGATATTTCTTAATAGGATGTGCGATCAGCGCGACAACAATGCAACGCGCTCCCATGCTGGCCGCAAGTACTCCAGACAAATTAAGAGAAATGGGGGAAATACTACACAGAATTTTGAAACATCTCCTCGTTAATTCTTTTTTAATCATTTTTCAAATTTTACGAAAACTGTTCATTTTTCTAAGAAATCTATTACGACAGAAAATATTCCTAGAAAAATCCTACTAGAAGATTCAAAGAAGGTTATCTCCATTTTTTAAACACGGTAACCATGTTTCGGGTTTTTTTCCTGGAAGATTAAAAATTCATTATCCTCTCAGTTTATCATAAATTTCAAG
Source organism: Schistocerca piceifrons (assembly GCF_021461385.2). Lineage (NCBI taxonomy): Eukaryota > Metazoa > Arthropoda > Insecta > Orthoptera > Acrididae > Schistocerca > Schistocerca piceifrons. The sequence continues at coordinate 893,842,571 of NC_060138.1, read as the reverse complement.
TTCGCTGTTAATTCAGTTAAATCTTTCTTCTGGTGCTCCACAGCTACTTGCATTTTTTGTCCGCAGGTCATGGTCCAGTAGTTAGCATTGTTGTTTTAGGATCACGGGGTCCCGGTTTGAATTCCGGCAGTGTCGGGGATTTTCTCTGTCCGCGGATTGGATTGTGGAAAGATTGGGAATTTGTACGGTTACTGACAACTGCGTCGTTGAGCTCCCCACAAACCAAACATCATCATCATCTTCACTTGCATTTTATACATGCAAAAACATATACGTCTCATATAAATATTATCAGTAAAATCTGAGTAAAAAAAAAGCCAAGAGAGAGAGAAATTTAAAACCTGACATTTAATTAGTCAGAAAAATCGTGCTATACCGTTTTCTGTCCAGTATTATGCACCTTTAAGTTTATAATGAAACCAAAATCATTCGTAACGGGAATTAAGAATTATCGCAGAACTGATCAACGGTAACTGTCTTTATAATACAATTAAAATCATCAGTGGCTAGACAAGTAAAATATCACAATATGTGTTGAAAGAATAAGCTGTTTCATTTAATCATTTACAGAAATCCGTCCGCCAGATATTTTGTCAAATCACTGTGAGTCATGTTAGCGCAGTTTTTCCCTGGTACAGACCGTTGTGCAGCAAGGCAGTCTCCACACACTTGCATTTGCTTCTGCAACCTTGCCACTGATGAGCAACGTTTATACGTGGTAGAACGTCCCACTCCTCGGATGTAGGCTTGAGTCCACCGTGGCATACCATCGATGAGACAATCAAGACAGCCCTGGTCCACATTGTCTCATTCTTCAACGGTGATTACGCGTAATTCGCGCAGCGTACATAGTCATTTTCGAAGTCCAAAAACAGCTCGTTTCAATATATCCTACACATTTTCGTTTGGCTTCATGTCCGGGGCATGGACAGGCCACAACATTCTAGTGATTCTGCTATACTGAAGGAACATGTTCACGAGAAGAGCACGATGAGCGTGCGAGTTATCATCCAGCAAGCTGAAGTTGTCGTTAAGGTGTTGGCGATACGATCTCACTAGTGCTGTAGCGTAGAGCGGTGAGATGGCCCTCGAAACTCGAAATCCAGTAGGGGAGTACAGTGGTGAGCACATATGACGCCGCCACAGAACGTCATTCCACCACCACCTTTTTGCACATGTGGCTCACAGCGTTAAATGCATTTGATGTTATCGGCTTGACTAAAATACGTCTGCGATTATCGGGAAGCAAACAGATCCGTGTTTCGTCCGTCCCCAATCCTGGGGCACCCATTCTGCACGATTTATTGTCCATCTTTTACGGAGACCACGAGGTTTTGGTGGAAGACGTGGTTCTCACCAGCACAGTTTTGTGAGAGTTCCGGATGAAGGCAGACTTATCTGCTGTAACGTGCGTGATTCATCCTTGTAGTTGACTGATCCTGAACGGTGAACAGCCGCTAACCACACTTTAACTTATGTTTCAAAAAGCTGAATGTGCTCCAGTGTATGACTTGTATTACGTAACTGAGGATAGACAGAGTATGTGTTACTATAATTTACAGAACGTGCGTTAATTTGTGAATCACCATGTTCAACTCTGAACTGTTCTGAGCTGGTGAATATTTCATGTATTTTGATCAAAACTTTGACTTAGTTTTCTCGTATCTTGAATGACTATTTAGGGTGGAGAATTTGCTATCATTCTCGTAACGCTCTTGACGTAACTTTACTGGATTTTATAAGGGTATTTTCTGTCTGTACTACATCTGATTATCTTAGGACGACTTTCCGTTTATTAGAGATGACCTTTCTTGAATAAACATTATTCGACATAATTATATGTCTTTGACATCAATTACAGACGTTACAATGGAACTTCATTTTGTATTTCTGTGTATTATATTAACTCGCAGTTGAAGCCAGTACACAAACATTTTGACTGCAGTATCAAAGCTGCAGGTTATCTATTTGTAGTGAATTAGCTGCAGGGCATGAATGCAGACGTGCGCGGCTCGACCCTATGACTACATCATGCTACTATTCTGAAGCCGAGCCGTGCAAAGCCGAAGTGCCTAAAGCATCTGTAACTGCTTCGTTCGTATGAGATGCTGAATTCCACCATGGCTGAATGGTTATTCGCCGAAATATCGTGGACCTTCGACGATTGCATCCGACAGTACGCTCGGGAAAGCGTCAGGTTAATATAACTGAGCAGTAACCGTTAGGTTCAATTGGCTCTGAGCACTATGGGACTTAACTTCTGAGGTCACCAGTCCCCTAGAACTTAGAACTACTTAAACCTAACTAACCTAAGGACATCAGACATATCCATGCCCGAGGCAGGATTCGAACCTGCGACCGTAGCGGTCGCGCGGTTCCAAACTGTAGCGCCTAGAACCGCTCGGCCACCCCGGCCGGCAACCGTTAGGTACTGATGCAGGGTCAGAGCGTTGAATGCGTTTTATATTGCAGGTTAGCTTAAAACACGTTGTCTGCGACTATCAGGGAACAAACAGATCCGAGGTTCGTCCATAAACAATCCTCCCCATCTTTATCGGAGACAATAGTATTGTGGCGTAAGACGTGGTGCTCGCTATGGTGGTCGGCAATGGGGATTCGTATCATGCAAACGTCTCCTAACAGTTTGATGCGATATATGACGTTCTGTAACCTTCTTGAATGCAGAATTCGATTCCTGAACACCGACCATTCAAAGTGATGACGCGGAGCCAATCGTAGGCTCAAAAAATGATCAAATGTGTGTGAATTGCTAAGAGATCAAACTGCTTACGTAATCGGTCCCTAGGCTTACTCACTACGTAAGCTAACTTATGCTAAGAACAACACACACACCCATGCCCGAGGGAGAATTCGAAATACCGGCGGGAGGGGCCACGTAATCAGTGACACGGCGCCTCAAATCGCGCGGCCACTCCGCGCGGCGATCATAGGCTCCTGCTGACCTTCCTGGCGTGACAGACGTACACTTTACTGTTCCACATACGTCTCTGATGCATCTCTACTGGTGCTCTACTTTCAGGTGAAGTGCTGCAGTCCATTCGAGTATGGCTTTCCTTCCATCCGTCGGCAGCTCTTATGGTAGCAGTACATACAGCGTCAGTGGTGACCTTCTAGTCGGTACAGAAACAGTCACAATAGCAAAACTTTTGTTGGTGTGTTTACTTAATTAGTCCTTTCATTTACGTAAATGGCTAAGTAACGATAGCTAAAAAACTATGCATTAACAGAATTCTGTTCCAACTCTTACATCGCAAACTATTCGTCTGGCTCAAAATACGCAGAAGATCTTTTTTGAGTTGAATTGTACGAGTAATGTTCTAATCACAGTTCTGTTTTAATAATGAACCAATCTCTACAAAAGTTTAAAAAATCTATGAGATTAAGTTTAGGTGGTAGGCGGGGGGAAAGGGAGGAAACGCCCTCCCTACCTCGGGGGCGGAGAGTGAATTTTCTATTTCTTGCTACTTGACCCCATATGAGTATTTCCCCCTCCCCCTCTCCTCACTTCCAGAATTCTATAATTCATGTCTCCCAGTGTATGTATTTTGCAAGAGGCGTACTAGAAGTTGTGTAACATATTTTTTCCTTGGTCAGTTTCGATTGAAAAGACGAGGAATTTGTTATGGGACGTTGTGGTACGTTCCCCCTTCAGTCCTTAACAGTTTCATGATAGGTGCCGACGCTATACGTAGACTTCAAAATGGCGACTGTAACGGAGATGAATTCCAAGGGCAGTAGTAGTTGTTGTAATAGTAGTTTTATTCATCCGTAGATCTCTTTTTACAAGGATATAGGACATGTCAAGGTATTTACCAGTTTAGACCATTTTAAAATAAGCTAATTCGTATAAACATATGTTTACAGACTTCTAGTTAGTCACAATCATTAGATGTACTCCTGGTATACAATACTTTATCTACAAATAACTTATTAAATAGTGTAATGCCACATCGTTCACTCATATCTCACTATCAGTCACTGCACACACTATACAGACATTGTTTCATAACACTTCACTCACTACACACTGGTGACTTCTGGATCAGGTGTGACCGAGTTTCTTTTGGGGAACAATCAGGGCATCGTAGGTAGGCGCTTGCAGAGTGTCTACAGAGACCTGGCAGTAAGCAAAACCACGGTAAGTCATTGGGCGAGGCGTCTGTCATCACGGCAACAAGGTCGCGCAAACCTGTCGGGTGCCCCGCGTGCTGGCCGGCCGCACACAGCTACGACTCCTGCAATGTTGGAGCATGCCGCGTCCCTCATGGTGTAGCAACCAGATCGGAAGTACACCGTGCTGCCACCAGCAGACTGAAGCAAAGATTTCAGCTTGTTCTTCGCCACAAAAATATAAAAACGACCTTCTCCTTCTCAGTAACAACGAAAGGCCTTAGTAAAGTGTGCGCACCCGGGAGGAGCTCTCAGAATTTGTTATTAATCATCCACCCTACTGCCCGAATCTCGCACTTCCTACTTCCATCTCTTTGACCACATAAAGGATGCACTCCGCCAGAAGCAGTCTCTGGATGATAGGGATGTTATTGATGCAAGAAGACGTTGGCTCCGACGTCGATCCGTACGTGCAGGCATACAGGCCTTCCTAGTAAGTTGGTGTAAGGTGTTCGTACTGAACGGAGATTATGTTAAAATATAGGTTTTTGTGGCCAAAAGAATGGGGAATTGGGGGATCCTGAATAGAACAAAATTGCTCTCAGAGGAAATACATGTGTTGCATTACTTATTAACATTTTATTAACACTGTGTTGGCTATGTGAAACGTACTTGAATATTGTGTTGCGGAAGAATTGTTCGCTAAAGGTAACAACACACATGTACACGCATATTTGAAATTATCTGAGGCCAAGTTACCTGCAGAAGTTAGAACAGGCCTCGAATTTATGTTTGGTAGCATTACTGGTGTTTTCGATGTGCAAAAATGCCGTAGTAGGAAGAATGCTTTGAATTATATAACCAAAGCAGATGCTGAACCTATTTCCAATTGTAATGAATCGGCATTGTCATTTAATGTACGATTACGTCGTTGGGCGGAACGTACAGATGTTATAGATTATACAGATTCTTTTCTTGTGAATAATTGGTCGCGTGTTAGGTTTATTGAGAAGTACTTCGAATCGTTTCAGGGTAAGAAGTGTGTTGCACGTTGCCTAACCGAGTGCCATCTCACATATAATGGCTGGGCGGGTCGCGTGGTCCGCTGGTATAATGAGGCTTTTCGGTCCAAAGTGGTGCGTAAAAAGCAATTATACCTATATGGAGACACAAATATTGGCAAATCCACTTTAATTGAAAAAGTACTTTCACGTCGGCAACATGTTTATATGCCGTTTTGTTCAGAATTTGGTTTTGGAGGTTATGATCCTCGCATACACAATGTTATATTGTTTGAGGAATTTGACTGGCTTCGTTGGCGTCCTTTCGCTTGTACTTTGAAGCGTATTGTTGAAGGACGTCCCGTGACTGTCAATGTCAAAAACAAGCCTGGTATGGTTATTAAACATAGAGGACTTGTAATATTTGTGTCCAATGACTTTAATATTGGTGACGAAGCTCTTATTTCCCGACTAAATGTTGTACACGCCGACTGCCATATAATTCACTGTTTAAATGTTAAGGAGGAAATGGCGTCGGACACGTCGGACGTGGAGGCCGAAGCGGAGACAATTTACATATCGTCGGATGAAGACGATGTCCCGGTATCGCCGTGCACGTCCGAGGCGTCGGATACGCCGTCGTGTTCTGCTGACTAGGCCGTATTTTGGTCGAATGTGCAAGTGGTAGACCGAATATACAACTGCTGGATGGTCCTAGGTGCATTTGGACATGCTGCTGTACGTCTCTTCAACGCATCCCGCAAGTACTGCATAGATTTTAAGTTGAGGAAATGCGCAGGCCAGTCCTGTCTTCAAATATTCTTTCGTTACAAGAGCTCCTCTATGTGCGCTGCTCAAGGCAGCCGCTCATTTTCATTCATGAAACGTAGTCAGAGCCGAATGCCCCGTGATAAAGCGCACATGCGGAAGAAGTACAACGTCACAATAACTTTTTCCAGTGAGTGTCCGTGGCCAACCAAAACGATCATATGTGAGAGTGTATTCTCCCCTCTCCCCATTTGTGAGTACGCCCGCAATCACTACCAATATCTGAATCTGCTCTCATCGGAGAAGAGCACGCGATCCCTCTCCCCAATGGTCCAGTCAGTACTCTGGTGGATGTGCGGATATTAATTTTGAACACAACGTGCCGTTTTCCGTGCTGCGTAGCGTGAGATTGCTTGCCTTGTGCTTGTGTTGAATGTGGTTGCAGTTGTCCCCGCTGTTTGACGTGGGTCCATTCTCGCCAGTCGCACATCGTAGCTATCATATACTGTTGTGTCCGGCCGTGGTCGACCAGCTCCTTTCCGTCGGGCAGCATTGCCGGTGGTTAGCAGTGCTCCACCTGCACATGAAACAAAGCTGCGAGTAATTAACTCCTGGGATGTACTCATCACGCATCGTTCTTTTTCCTGTCTTCCAAAGGTCTTCCCCGTGTGAAGTCATCCAAATGTGTCTGCGTGCCATGTTGTAATGATGAACACCACAGCTGTGCACCACAACTGTTCGCTGACTGATGTGCACTGTCTTTTTCCCGTTCCTTCAACTTCTAGTGCTGCGGGGCCAGCCGTATTCACCGCGTTTGTCACGCTGACATCGTGCCGTGTGTCTTGCAGCCTTCTGTGCACGACTGGAATACATCTGGTAACCGGCTCCGGGACTCTCATTCATTTCCTTCGAAATGTTAACGTGTTATGTTATTTTATCTATTGCGTGGAGCGTGTTAAAAGGAGATACCTACATATATGACGAGCATCTGAATAAATTCAAGCACTGCTCAACAGACACAAATACATGTGTCGCGCAACGCTACAATCTACACTCCTGGAAATGGAAAAAAGAACACATTGACACCGGTGTGTCAGACCCACCATACTTGCTCCGGACACTGCGAGAGGGCTGTACAAGCAATGATCACGCGCACGGCATAGCGGACACACCAGGAACCGCGGTGTTGGCCGTCGAATGGTAGCATGCCGCGACAGCGTGGACGTGAACCGTATGTGCAGTTGACGGACTTTGAGCGAGGGCGTATAGTGGGCATGCGGGAGGCCGGGTGGACGTACCGCCGAATTGCTCAACACGTGGGGCGTGAGGTCTCCACAGTACATCGATGTTGTCGCCAGTGGTCGGCGGAAGGTGCACGTGCCCGTCGACCTGGGACCGGACCGCAGCGGCACACGGATGCACGCCAAGACCGTAGGATCCTACGCAGTGCCGTAGGGGACCGCACCGCCACTTCCCAGCAAATTAGGGACACTGTTGCTCCTGGGGTATCGGCGAGGACCATTCGCAACCGTCTCCATGAAGCTGGGCTACGGTCCCGCACACCGTTAGGCCGTCTTCCGCTCACGCCCAAACATCGTGCAGCCCACCTCCAGTGGTGTCGCGAGAGGCGTGAATGGAGGAACGAATGGAGACGTGTCGTCTTCAGCGATGAGAGTCGCTTCTGCCTTGGTGCCAATGATGGTCGTATGCGTGTTTGGCGCCGTGCAGGTGAGCGCCACAATCAGGACTGCATACGACCGAGGCACACAGGGCCAACACCCGGCATCATGGTGTGGGGAGCGATCTCCTACACAGGCCGTACACCACTGGTGATCGTCGAGGGGACACTGAATAGTGCACGGTACATCCAAACCGTCATCGAACCCATCGTTCTACCATTCCTAGACCGGCAAGGGAACGTGCTGTTCCAACAGGACAATGCACGTCCGCATGTATCCCGTGCCACCCAACGTGCTCTAGAAGGTGTAAGTCAACTACCCTGGCCAGCAAGATCTCCGGATCTGTCCCCCACTGAGCATGTTTGGGACTGGATGAAGCGTCGTCTCACGCGGTCTGCACGTCCAGCACGAACGCTGGTCCAACTGAGGCGCCAGGTGGAAATGGCATGGCAAGCCGTTCCACAGGACTACATCCAGCATCTCTACGATCGTCCCCATGGGAGAATAGCGGCCTGCATTGCTGCGAAAGGTGGATATACACTGTACTAGTGCCGACATTGTGCATGCTCTGTTGCCTGTGTCTATGGGCCTGTGGTTCTGTCAGTGTGATCATGTGATGTATCTGACCCCAGGAATGTGTCAATAAAGTTTCCCCTTCCTGGGACAATGAATTCACGGTGTTCTTATTTCAATTTCCAGGAGTGTATCAGCATTTTAGAAATGTTGTGTTGTGCCTCGATGAATAAACAACCTCTGTAGGTTACTGACGGCCAGCTTCTATCCTTATGTGTGACGATCAAAAATTAATTCTCAGATACAATAATTTGAACATGGACTGAAAACGCTGTACCATCTGCAAAGGATAAGGTAAAAACTCGGCAGGCGCAACGTGACTTACTTTACTTTTACAAAATTCACTCTAACACAAAACTTTGACTCCCCGTAGTCATCGTACTGAAGCAGGGAAAGTTGTTAATCCACACTAATATTAATCAAAAGATATTTCTTGATTGATACTATAGAAAAAGCACGAGATTGGAGCATTAATCTGATCAAGGTAAACAAATTGGGAATTCCAAATACACTTCTGGTTTATTGGAATAATTACTACAACAAATTCCCGAAAATTTAATACAACAAGTAGCATCTCTTGTACTGAATGCAGTTACATTTGGCTCTGTTCCCTATTAATATTAAGAAAAATACAGAAATAACTCCCATTCCTTTGGTGGATGAAAACAATGATTTACTAACTCCCGAATGTGAGTTAATATTGGACTTGAGCGTAATCAATGCTTCTCATCAATTCATAGTTATTAAACCACCAACAACTATTCTCATACGAGCAACGGAAGAATTAGCAATCAAAGACTTTAAATCGACCTGACGATAACAAATAAATCTAACCATAAGACCATCAGCCTAATCGCCACTCTGCTGCGTGGCTCATCAGAAAACTAGATATGCGCCAAGCCGTAAGAAGAGGGAAGCAGTAACCCATTTCCTTCGGTCGCTGAGGCAGAGTGCATGGTGAAAAGCAACACGTGTTTCTCAAAATCAATTAAAAACACATAGCTTGGTCTCTCAAAACTAATATTGCAGCCATCCTTAATACTAGTACCAAAGTCATGCACTCATTCCCTTCAACTGAGTGACAACAGAATTCTTGGAACACGGCTTGTTTGATACAAAAAAACATCAAACCGGGTTCTTCCAGCTCAGCACTGCCTGCTCGCACCAACTCACAATAACGGGCAGTTCAACCGCAGAACTGCTCAGCGCCGACTAGCGTATAACAACACGCACTACACTGCAAGGGAAACCCATGCAGGACTGCGCAGATCCGACAACAACAGGTTGACTGCCTCAGTACAACAGCTTCCATACTACTGACTCTTGACGACTGCCAAATTACATCTGCCTCTTTTCATCCCTTCGAAACAACGCTCTCACGTGGCACTACCGTGCCCTAGGCGTTTACTGGCTGAAATACTCATTCCAAAGATCCCCCAGTCGGAATATATATCAAGAACTCTCCTGTAACCGATATGCAAAAATTCGTAAATGAAATGAGGGATGGCTGCATCAACAGACATCTTCTACTACCTCGCCCGCACGCTTTTGCAGAGCAGTGTGCTTATCATATTTAGAAAATGCGGTATGTTACATTTTTATTATAAATAAATACAGATATCTTAACTGACAGCGATTTAAAAGCTTCACTACTTTAAATCTTTGTGGAGATACAAAGCAAGTTGATTATTTGTTGTTATCCAACAAATCAAACAATGAATACTTACTGTCATAGATTTAGCCAGTGAGGGAAGACATTCTGATTGTTGTGTCTCCAATCCGTGACTCCCCTGGGATAAAGTGCATGTACCCCATCTCTCTGTGTATGGGCTTATTCACGTGAAAGTAAATGGAAGTTCTTTAAATTTTGCGAATCATGTAATTTGGTTACCAGCTCGGTAATCACCTACTAACATGTGGTAAACCGCCGAAGAACCGTAACTGAGCTGGCCGGCACACCGACTCTCGCCGTTAATCTCTCAGACGAATTGGGTGAGGTGAGGGGAGGGGGGAGGGGCGTTCGGCGCAAAATGCCTTTTAGAGACTCTAGTTGTATCGTACATAAAATATGATGTTAGCATGGCTTTCATCACTTCCATCTGTCATCTCATGACATGTACTACAACTAAACATTAGTAAATATACGATGGTGATTCGGAAAGCAAGGAACGATCGGTCACGAAATGGAAAATACAGTGAAAATCTGATGAAGCTTTGCACAGATGCGTTGGGCACTGTGTCTAGTACGCCCGTCGATCGCATCATGTCGCTCTTTTCAGTTCTGAGCTCACAGAGAGAACGTAAAGATGGCTACAAATTAGCGTCTCCCACCAAGTATGAGGGCCTGACAAAAGACTTCGCCGGAAGCTATGCAATCCACATAACATAACTATCATGCGGTTGTTCTACACGTCAATTCTCGGCCGCACTCTGCAGGGGCAATGAAGATGCTCCTGCAGTGTTTTCGAAGGAAAGTGTTTGATCACCCACTTTACAGCCCGTAATTGGCTACCCCTGAGGCTCGTCTCTGCTCAAATGAACCACTGGCTATGAAGACAATTTTTCACACAGACAACGAGCTGCAGTACAGAGTAGAAAATGGTCGAAAAGCACTGGCGGCTGTCTTCTATAACGAGGGAATTGAAAAGTTGGTACAACGCTACGACAGATGTCTAAGACTGAGCGGCGACTGTGTACAGGAGTAGCTGGAAGGTGTAGCTAACCGTTGCTGTGGTTTCCATTTCGCGACCTATCGTGCTTTACTTTCCGAATAGACCTGGCACTAAGATTTTACAGAAATATTGTAGAATGACATTACGTCTCTTTACATTTTATACGAAAGAGTGAATCTCAACCACGCGATGTGTAAAAATGTTTTTGGGGAGTCACAATAACCCGTCCATAAAAAAAAAACTTCCAAGACTGGCTATAAGCGATGACAGTGCAGTAACTATGGTGACAGAGAAAGCTAACAACTGTAAGCAAGTCATTTATTCCACCAGTTACTTGTGAGGAGGTAGTGTTAAGCAGTCGACGTGTGGACCAGCTATGTCAATGTTAGTGTGTCGCAAATCGCAATGGAGTAACATCGATAAATCAAGTTTTCTAGATACTCTCCAGCATGTTTTGAGGAAGAGAACAGTGTGTGCAAAGTCTGTCACCCATACCTGACCTTCAGGAAAATAATATGGCGTGGACGCCTACCGCGATGTCACTTAAAAACAATAATGCGGAGAGTTGTTTTCTAGGAAAAATCATCGCGTTCGACAAGACCTGCTGCTAGGAACCCACTACAAAATGACAAAGTGCAGAAATGAACATGAAGCGTTAATGCTTTGACACTGGTAACAGACAATGAAGCCAATTCGATGCTCAAGCTGAACTACGTTACGAACAAGAATTTTTCTGAAAGTTTCAAATGCTTGTATGAACAATGTGTGCGTTATACTCAAGCTGTGGGAGAGTATTTAGAATACCTGAAGCATTAAAAGCACCACCTTTAACTTGTCTCCACTTCTTATCAAGCCAATGTTTAAACTTTTTGGACCGACGGGGTAAGTAACACCATTGTATAGGTGGCTTCCAAAGGAAACCTTTGTTGACAGTTTCCAACAATCTGCGAAACTAAGAGTTTACTTTGAGGAACGACGAAAAATTTCGATGTGGATAAGGATGTTTAGCTCGTATGATTTTAAGTCTTGTTTTCTGATACTGTTCAGCATGTAGGCAATATTTGTGTTTACCTCAGTTTCCCAGATTTTCGCCGAAAGCAAAATAACCTCTCGATATTATTTCACCTTTTCCACTTGTCTTTTATAAATTTCGTGTAATATGTTTCAGTAAACTTGTTCCGACCGTAACGTCTTAACACCTTTACTCTGTTTTGTGGCAGATATTTGAAACCAGTGAATAAACAACATTACCTAAAATAAAAAGTGTTCGAATTTATACTGTGTAACATACCCACACATAACGGACAGTTCGAAAAATCTCTCAGCTTCTCAGATGAAAATGTAGTAGTGTGTGATTGAAAAACAGTGCAGTTTTATTGTTGGCGGACGGACCGTTAGGTTGCCACTGTCAGGAGAGGAGATCCACACTGATTATACCCACTGTGTGATATCGTTATCCCATGTGCGTGAGAATTTGCATTCGGGACTGCTTACGGATCCGGCCCCCACCACGGCTCCGTGCGTAATATGGTGCGGGCTACGCAATGCAGCACACCCCAGAGGATACGCCTGACAATGCATTCAAATACGTATCGAGTGCCGTCAGTTATTTATCTGCCGTAATGCAGTAAAATGGGACCCAATTTACAAACCTTAGTCGCAGCACCAACGTTCAGATAAGCGACTCACCGATGCCTGACACTCTAAATCAAGCAACCTGTAATTGCACTATTTAACTAGGAACCGTCCTAAAATATTTTGAGTACCGCTTAAATAATTATCAGCTCCGTAAAACTTATAGTTATCCAAGTGGAGAATAGTTGAATAACATTGTCTACGTATACCTCTGTTACCTGAGTTCCGGCACGCCAAATAGATGATTCACTTTTATTACTGTTTATATTTATTATTTCAGTCTACTGAAAAATGTGTCCACACTTAATACGTGGAGTGCAACTTTTTTCATAAATACTTCTTACGATTTCCGAAATTATTGTCTAATTGTAATCCAGAACGTACTCGTCTTACAGAAAAATCCAGAAAAGTAGGGTTGAGAAAAGCTGAAGTTTCCTTCGTTTCTTTAGTTTCCAAATGGTTTTCGATTACCTCATTAACTGATGCTAAATAAAATACTCCAACAACGGAAAATTAGTCGTATTTTAAACTACACTGCCTGACAAAAGAGAAGCACCCCGAAGACATAGTCCGATGTCAGTGTAACTACGTACACGTTCACACAACAGTCATCGGGTATGTAAATTGTTACAGTTGAAATTCTCTGTGACGTTAGAAAGACCACCCAAGTGCGTAATTGTAGCGCGTGTTTCGTGCTGTTATCAGACTTGGTAGCTTGTATGAGGAGCGTGAATAGCGTCCGACGTTGAGAGACAACTGTAAAAGACACAGAGATGCCGCGTACTCGTGTGAGAACAGGTTGTCAGCATCTGGCACAGTTTGAAAAGAGCCTCATTGTTGGTCTCCGTTTGGTCGGCTGGTCGAATCGTGCAATATCCCGATCTGTGGGGCGTTCGCGGAACGTGAGGTCAGGCTTACTTATGGTCAAGGTTCCGGTCGACCGCATCTGATCCACACAAGAGAGGATCGTCGTTCTGAGAACCAAGTACGTTGTAACACCTTATCTGCGCCTGCCATCAGGGACTATGTGACGAAATACCTGCCAAACTTGTTGGAGAGTAACAACAGTCAGACAAGGGAATTAAGGTAACATTCTTAGGCTCCAATTAACGCTATAAGTCAAACGGCTGCTTTTAGAATGGTGCCGCGACTGGGAAGCATGAGGTGCTGATGAATGTTGTTGCATGGTGTTCAGCGATTTATCGCCGTCCTGCGCTATTCCGGATGACCATCGTCGGGGAGTATGGTGGAGACCTGGTGAGAGGTCCTACACATTTGTTTTTTGGAGAGGCACAGCCGTCTTCATTCTCACGTCTTGATGTGAGGAGCCATCGGGTATGCCTCCAGGTCACGGCTGGTAGTCACTGAGGGAAATCTGTCTGGATGACAGTGAATCACGGATATTTTGCGTCCTAACATCTTAAATCTCAAGCGATACTCTCTTGGTGCCATTTTTCAGTAGGACAATGTTCGTCCACCACACGGCACCTGTCTCTATGAACTGTCTGCGTTACGTTGAGGTATTCACGTAGCCATCTCCGATATAAAATTCGTGGCACCAGCTCGGATACCGTTTCCGTCCTGTATATCAAAGACCAATTACAACAGTCTCCGTTGAATTAAAAGGAAGGTCAGCGTTGGCCGTAATACTGATGTTTTATTGATAGCAGAATCGATTTTCGATAACATAGTGATCATCTTCAGTGATGGAAGTAAAAAATTTTTTTGCATAGCGATCAGCGAGTAAAAACAAAAAAAACCACAAATACACCTGAGTATAAAACAACTGTTGGAAAGAACATACCTGTACAAATTAAACTCAGACACTGGTATCAAGTTATCAATAACCAAACCTGAGAAGCGATCACAATATCTGAAGCCGCTGTTTACATTCACCTATACAGCAGACCTCGGTGTGACAGGGTCTTGGAACGCCCTCTATGTGGCGTGTGTCACGGGAAGAGTTAACAATTCTTTATTTGCCAAGAGATTACCACAAAATACCAACGTGCACTTGCAAATCATTAATTGAATATTTCAATATTAAAACTGTACATTATAAAACGCATAGAGAAAAAAAGACAGGGGGGAAATGCACATCTTGCCAACATGAGCTGGTGTGTTATTTTTAAACAACTCAAAAAACATGTCAGAATAAAAATCAACAGGTGAAGTTATATGGTGTCAGATTACAGGACTAGAAAGGAAGAAAAATATACAAATAACATGACATCAAATATAACAAAATTTGCTATAACACAGTGACCGCCATCTGACGTAGGGAGTCAGGTTCTTAATTTACGTAAAATTTTACATTGAAACCAATACGTCAAATACATAAATGTAATTATACAATGTACGTCACAATATAGCAGGTCAAAATGCCATGAAACTCATTACATGTCATAAAAAAAGTTTTTAAAGGGTGCAGATTAACAATTTTTTATCGTATTTAACGACGTGATGAAACACACATCTCATTTATCCCGTTGGGACATGTGAACACTTCATATAAATTAAAAAGTCATCGTAATTATGAAAGCAGAATGTTTTAAAAGCACATTGTGGATGCAAAGATCGTTCAGCGCATTCGTGAGTGAAAACTACTGTTACAACTGCAAAGAACAAATTATATGTTGGATAGAGACAAGTGTACGAAATACGCTAGCTTAGTAGATACCTCCACTATCACACCTGTTATTTATAGAAATTTATCGTATGATACAAACAGAACTTGGATATAAGGAACAGTGTTCTCTTTAAAGTATAAAAGCTTTGACCCAAATAAATACATCGCACTCAAGTTATACTCTTTTTTTTTTTTTTTTTGCACAAGCACTGGGTCATAACCCATAATACCTTTACAGTTGATAAAACAGAAATGAAAACTGTCAAGCAAACGGTTTTGGATACTCATATAAAGGAGATAATTTTAGCCGGCCGAAGTGGCCGTGCGGTTAAAGGCGCTGCAGTCTGGAACCGCGAGACCGCTACAGTCGCGGGTTCGAATCCTGCCTCGGCCATGGATGTTTGTGATGTCCTTAGGTTAGTTAGGTTTAACTAGTTCTAAGTTCTAGGGGACTAATGACCTCAGCAGTTGAGTCCCATAGTGCTCAGAGCCACTTGAACTTGAGATAATTTTATTAGATGTCTTATAGCAGCAGTAGGACATCTCATAACATAAAAGCTAATTTTTAAAACACCATATATCCAAAGTAGGCCATAACAATTAATCTAAAATGCAAGTAGTGGATAAATGGTAATATACATCGTATATCCAGAAAAACGACATAATGTAGTAAAGGTAACAGTACAAATTATTGCCAAAAAATTCATCGTTCTGTAGGTAAATTAGAGCCAGATTACGTACATTTTTCCCCAATTACTAAAGCAATTAAAATGTAGTGACAAACTAGCAACATAAATAATTACATAAAAACGTTGATGGTTTAATCCCTTGTCTATTGGGGAACCATATAGATAGTCTCCGTTGATCCATCATAGACAAGGGACATCAGCTGGTCTAGTAATTATCAATAAAATTCGCCAACAGGAGTGAAGTTGAGATGTCATTTTATTTTGCCTACCAGTTTCGGCATTCCACTATGCCATCTTGAGGCCCCGTATACATCTCCCAAAAATAAATGATACTACCACACAGTGCCATATATTCCTGGATGTCGTGAATTCGAACCGTATGCCAAGTGCTCCATTCGAAGACTTGAATTCACGACATCCAGGAATACACGGAACTGTGTGGTAGTATCATTTATTTTTGAGAGATGCGCATGGGGCTTGAATATGGCATAGTGGATCGTCGAAACTGGTAGTCAAAATAAAATAACATCTCAATTACACGTATAGTGGGGATTTTCATTGATAATTAACAGTTACAACAGTTGTGGACCACCCTGCCTGTGGAAAATATACAACGGCTTCCTGACAACCTTCTCAGTCGAATCAGCGCATTCATCCTGGCCAGCGGGGGGCAACCTCATAGTGGTGAGTGGCCTCATACTCCTACGTTTTTTTGTAAGTTTAAGTCGATATTCTTTTTATTGAAATAACAACACATACACTCCTAACGCGTGAAGTTATATTTCGTTTCCTCCCGCCCTTCTGTGTACTCATCTCCTGTCGGATACTGTACACTGAATGTACCTTAATAGATAACGTTTCAGAATGCCTTCGAAAACGTACCCACCGCTAAGCGGTACGAGTCTATGTCTAGAACATGCTTTGTAATTCATAAAGACTATATACATTTCATTTTTGAGTATTGTGAGAACGTTTTTTAAGAAAATTTATCTCGTTTGTATTTAACCTCTTAAACTCTTTTTGGTAACCGATTATCATACAGAATATACCTATAATACGTTTTAGATGCCCGCTAAACCCGCTGGGCAGAACAGGTGATCAGGATTGTGGAAAGGGCAAAATAAGGTTGGGGTCCATTTCACCTTAAAATTGTAATCTATTGTAATTTAATAACACATTTACAACCAAAGCGGCACATAGCCGAACTTTTACAACTACGAGATTCAAAATACAATTTCATCGCGGCCGAAGGCCTACAAATAAGAAATCTTAAAAATCAACAAAATAAAAATGCAGTTAAAATATCAAATAAAATAATTAATATATTTATATATTACAACTAGGCTGAAAGCCTCAAGGCAAGGGCGTACAGACAAACATAAACAAGATGCCAACGGCTGAAGACCCACAATAAAATTATAAAGATTTTAAAATAAATTTCCATAACCTTTCAAAGGCAGAAGGCCGCAATGTTTAAGCTTAAAAGGTAATTTTAAGAATAAGGTTCCAAGGCTGAAGGCCCACAGTTAATTTTCCAAAATTAAAAAAGTATAACCATAAGAATTAAGTTCTAGATAGCTGAAACCGGACTAAAAGAAAAGACAAAACAACGGCAATAAGCTTTCAGCAAATATCCACTTGCCATGATTCAAGCTTACTTCAATTAAAGATCGGTGAGAAAAACGGTAAAGATAACGGCACTCAGAAGCCTCCAGGGGATCAGTCTACTCATTTACTTAGGTGAGACAGGTGGTGAGCCCAACTACGCTTGCTCCGTCGGAACCCAACCAAGGGACAGCCACGGACCGGCTGAGAAACAACTTGCTTGCCGCCAATCGGTACATGAGAATTTAAGCACAAAATGTTATGGGCATGATCAACCACAATCAAATATGTATTAAGCTGTCAAAGCTACACAGCGTGTTGGACAGCGACGAAAGGTGAGGAAAGGACACTGCCTGAAATTAAATTAGTGGGCAGGGCAGGTAACCGGAGCACTAACGGCCACAAGGCAGAAAATTCCACTGGTGCACTTAAAATGTAGTCAACCATTATAGTTAATTCCACTGCACGGCGGCTCAATTGCAGCAATACAAACACTCGGTGTTGCTCACAGGAAAACCTCCGAAACGAACCACACAACATAAATGGACGTGGCTTGGGTACTTGAAACTACTGCTCAACTTTGACGTCCTGGGTCAATGAACCAGGAAGCTCGTAGCGATCGGGCAGCTCCACACATGCTCCGACACTGCACAGGTACCGCCAGCGGACCCAGCTATCCGCACCGCGCGGAGATAACTTCCCTGGTCCGCAGCAACCGACCGACTCCTCTCATATTGCCGACAACATAGTAACTAAGCACGCACGAAGACAAATCGGGAGTCGATGCACACAGACACATCCGACTCATCAACGATCAGCGAGCCAAACCGCGTCGTCCGGTAGGACGACCGACCGACGACTGCTCCAACCCGACTGCACTACTGCCGCATTGCAATTCCGCGACTGGCAGGTCCGGACTGCGCTCCAGACACGTTCCAACTGACTGGCAGCCGGAACTCGCGACCCGAACTCGCTTACGACAGACAAGGACCGGGAAGTAATAGCAGTCGAGCAAAGATACTACGAGAGGGGATTTATCGATACGCGCTGCTGACGCCGCTCACGGTCAGGCAAAGCAGCAACTCAGTGACACTAGTAACGTAAATTAGCGTAGTGAGGTGGTAGTACGTTAAAAACATGATGTATAATACATGATGGCAGGAACACGAGCCACGCACGGCTCAGCGTCATAATAACGGCGTTTTATAGCAAATTGTCTTCGCAAACGAATTTACAAGGACATAGCTTAATCACTCTACCGACAGTACTGACACATACACTGTGGTGTCAACAGTATGAGGAGAAAAGTATATAATATGGGATGTATCACTATATTTCACGTGAGGCGGACCCGCCAGTATAAGAGGAGGCGTTGAGCACTGACATTAGAGAGGCAGTAACAACAGGATAGCTCGCTCAGGAAGCTCAGTGACTTCGAACATGGGCTAATCACTGAGTGCCACGTCAGTAACAGATCCAGAAGGGACATTTCAACCTTCTTAAGTCGCTCATGTTGACTTTTGACGATGGAATGGAGAAGTGGGAACGCGGAGGAACAACCGCAACTAAACCAAAACCAACAGATCTCTTGCACTGACATACAGGGACCGTCGAACAATGTGGACAGTGTGTGCAAGAAATCGCCGGAAACCTGCCGAAGGAATCACTCGCGAGTTCCAAAGTGCTTCAAGCAATGTGATTGTGCGTAGGCAGTTAAGAGAATGGTGTACAACGGTCGAGCAGCTCTTCGTAAGCTACTCATTTATGAAGTCAATGCTAACAAGTGTTGAGAATGACGCCACTGGAGTGATGAACCGCGCCATTCTCTGTGGCAACCCGAACGAAACTCTTGAGTACGGAAGCTGTGTTGTCACGCTGGGTAACGTTTTTCGTGGTTGGGGTGAGGTCGTCTTATTGCGTTTAGCAAAGCCCTAAATTCGTAACGACATGAACAAATTTTACGCCATTGTGTACTGCGTACAGTAGAGGAATATTTCTGAGACGATGATTATATCACCATGAGAATGCACTCTGTTGTAAAGTAGCATTTTTTAAGCAATGGTTTGTGGACAATAACATCCCTGGAATGGACTGGGTTGTCCAGGTTCCCGACCTGATCCCCATGGAACACCTTTGGGATGAGCTAGATCGTCGAACTTCGCTATAGATTCCAGAGTCACACATCACTACCTCTTCTAATCTCGACTCGTGAGGAAGAATGTGGTGCCACTTCTCCTTAGCATTCACAAACCACGGTAAAAGAGTCTCCAGAGCAGGGGTCGTCAAACTGCGGACCGCGGGCCGCATGCAACCCGAATCGAGTATTCGTGTGGCCTGCGATTCTCAGACGTATTTTGTGACAAAGCGTCAAGTAACGTTAAGAGCTGTAGTTTTCCTGCTTAGTAACAAAAAAATTATCACACAGCCAGTAACGACTTTCAGATGTGCTTAATTTTAATAGATGTTGATGAATTCGTCCATGAGCAAAGTAAAGTTCGCCGCTTAACTCAAGGGTATAGGGGCCAAGTAGTGCGGCCACTGCTGTGTTATAGTGGGAAACGTTTATTGTTTTGTCTTCCAGTACCGATAACTCACGTGTGCGAGCGTCTCGTAGCGATCAGCTGCTACGGTATGAATTTTGAGACGGAAGTAACATGGATTTGTGAATGCGTGTTACAGAGATGGTCATCTTCAAATGTATTACTTACTTGTAGCGAGGAACATGATATTAAAGATCTTATAATACAGTGCAATGAGTACAAGAAAACTGACATTCAAATAATATTTCATATGTTTCATATTGAATAGTGCATTAAAACGTAAGTACAGTTACCTTTATTAAGAAATTAACCATCCGTTCACATAGACAACACTAGACTTAGCTGTGCTACGACTTTCGGGTCGCTGAGGGTGCAACAATCTGAAACAGAGAACAGCTGACACGGAGTGGTCTGAATGGTGCCGATTTTTAACGATCACTACATGGGGTCCAGCTGTCAACTTATCGCGCCCTTACCACAACTAGTCTACTGGACGCTAGCAACATACCAATTTGTATATCTTCCCAATTATTAATAAGATTGGTAGATATGCGGCCCGAGGTGTCGTCCCTCAATGCTAATACTGGTTCTTGAGCAAAAAGCTTTGACGATCAGTGCTCCAGAGAGTTCAAGGCGTCATAAAGGCGACTGGTGACCACAACGCATATTCATCTCCATTATTAGGTGACAGATACTTTCGACCGTGATCGAGTAATTTAGTTTTGGAACAGACTGAGAAGAACCCGTGAGTCCAATATGCGACACGCAGAGAGCAGTTCAGTTAACGTACGTTCCCTGGTTGTACTGAACGAGTCGACTTAGTAGCAAGAAGCTGTACTCGCACTCGGCAGGAAAGGATATCGAAAGTACCGTCTGGGCATCCAGATTTAGATTTGCCGTTATTTCCATAAATCACTTAAGGCGAAGACTTGTTGGTTCCTTTGGAACGGCACGACCGATTTCCTTCGCCATCTTTAACAAAACAATCCGATCTAGTGCTCCATCTCATAGGAACTCATCGTCGACGGGACATTAAATCCTAATCGATCCGTTTCGCTCTTGCATTTGATGATGAAAGGTAGCATGACCGATAATCTACAAACTTCTGAGTGAACTCTAATTTCTGTGAATTTCTGGCTGTGAGCATTTTACAGGACGTACGTGGATGGAAGTAATGTATTTCCTGGATTTCGTCGAACGTACACATTCAGAATTTCACCACTGAACTTCTCGATTGTGCTCGATACCTCTCTTGCACTGTTCGGTTATGAAGTTTGTTGAGCATATCTGTAACGCTCTTACGCTTGTCAAACGGTCACGTCTTTGTTGGCTCTTCTCCCCCGCTTCTGTTAATACATGACGAACAGAAACAGACTTACAGGTGTTGGGCAAGCCACTTTTTTCGTCTACGAAATTCGCTTCCTTATAATTATTACAATAAATCATAGCCGTGCATCCGATTTCTCCACAATTAGTTTATATGGCCACATTTTATATGGGCACTTCCGACGGCTCCTCGTGGATATTATGCGGTAGTTGCTGTTGTCAGTGAATAATCTCCAATATTTTAATCGTGCAGCAATGAACCTTTTCGACTATAAATGCCCAGTATGTTACACTGCTTTACATTCAGAGTCACCGTGTTGTCTGTGCCAATCGTTGAACTTCCTTTCGTCTTTCTTCATTTGGCTACAGTCATTTGCCGCTGATACACTATGTGATTAAAAGTATGTCTCCTGGCTTAAAATGACTTACAAGTTCGTGGCGCCCTCCATCGGTAATGCTGGAGTCCAATATAGTGTTGGATAACCCATAGCCTTGATCACAGCTTCCACTCTCACAGGCGTATGTGCAATCAGATGCTGGAAGGTTTCTTGGGGAATAGCAGCCCATTCTTCACGGAGTGCTGCACTGAGGAGAGGTAATGATGTCGGTCGGTGAGGCCTGGCACGAAGTTGGCGTTCCAAAACATCCCAAAGGTGTTCTATAGCGTTCAGGTCAGGACTCTGTGCAGACCAGACCATTAAAGGGATGATATTGTCGTGTAACCACTCCGCCACAGGCCTCGCATTATGAACAGGTACTCGATAGTGTTGAAAGATTCAATTGACACCCCTTAATTGCTCTTCAACACTGGGAAGGAAGAAGGTGCTTAAAACATCATTGTAGGCCTGTGTTGTGATAGAGCCACGCAAAAAAGGGCTGTCAGCCCCCTCCATGAAAAGCACGACCACATCATAACACCACCGTCTCCGAATTTTACTGTTGGCACTACACACGCTGGCAGATGACCTTCACCGGACGTTCCCATACCCACACCCCGCCATCGGATCGCCACATTGTGTACCTTGATTCGTCACGCCACACAACGTTTTTCCAATGTTCAATCGTCCAATGCTTGCGCTCCTTACACCAAGCGAAGCGTTGTTTGGTGTTTACCGGCGTAATTTGTGGATTATGAGCAACCTCTCGTCCATGAAATCCAAGTTTTCTCACCTCCCGCCTAGATTTCTTAGTACTTGCAGTGGGTCCTGATGCAGTTTGGAATTCCTGTTTGATGGTCTGGATAGATGTCTGCCTATTACACATTACAACCCTCTTCAACTGTCGGTGGTCTCTGTCAGTCACCGCACGAGGTCGGCCTGTACGCTTTTGTGCTGTACGTGTTCCTTTACGTTTCCACATCACTATCACCCCGTTCTGCTCTCTCACGATGTCTAATGACTACTGAGGTCGTTGATATGGAGTACCTGGCAATAGGTCGCAGCACAATGCACCTAATATAAAAAAATTTTGTATTTGGGGATGTCCGGATACTTTTGATCACATAGTGTGCTTTCCTGTAGCTGATAGCTGTAGACAACGTCACCGCCTGCAGACAGTGTCATGAAGCTTCCAACAGTTTCCAATAGATAATTTATATCGTGCGTAAAAAGCTGAGCTTTTAGAGGAGAGGAAAAGCACTTTTATAATGTTAGCAAATGTCACAGGTACACCGTTTCAGCGCTAGGGGTCCTTCAGCGTTTGACGCTGGTTTCCCTTAGGCCAACATTTATAATTATTTTGACTGTTTTGTGTGCAACATGCCGACACTGGAATCTGATCCTCAACACTATTACACCTCAGTGCTAGGTGAAACACCCTGCTAAACCCGTAGGACAGGACAGGTAGTTGGAATTGTGGAAAGGGGCCAAAATGAGCGGCTGTCAGTTACACTCCAACACAAATAACTTTATTTATTAGACCAAACATTACAGCACAAATTCTTGAACTTAGTTATTGGCTGAATACGGCACACTATCTTATGCAGGTTCGAATCCTCTCTCGGGCATGGATGTGTGTGATGTCCTAAGGTTAGTTAGGTTTAAGTAGTTCTAAGTTCCAGGCGACTGATGACCTCAGAAGTTAAGTCCCACAGTGCTCAGAGCCATTTGCACCATTTGAACTATCTTATGCCTTAAGGGCACAACCACTTTAATTGAAAAATAAACAGCTAAAAGCCATTAACTCAAAATTCAGGCGAAAAATAGAATATTTAGAGGGCAGAAGGCCTCACGTTAAGTAAGTTCTATAATGTGGCTGAAGACCGAAAATCTAACACTGGAAAAGCGACAACCTTAAGTTAAAGACGGCTGAAGGCCCATGATTTAAGTCTTCAGGTAAAATTAAATTAAAAAAGCACAAAGCAGAAGGCCTTATCTTCAATTAGGCTGAAGGCCCCAAACAGTCTGATGCTCGAAAGACAAAGATCCTTAATTTAAAACGGTTGAAGGCCCCATGACTTAAAGCTGAAGGTAAAATAAATTTAAACAACAAAGCATTATCTCAAATTAGGCTGAAGCCCCCAAGCTGTCTAATACTTGAGAAGCAAAGAACTTTAATTTTAAAACGGGTGAAGGCCCATGACTTAAAACACAACTAAAATAATTTTTAGTAGGCAGAAGGCCCAAGGCTTTATCTTAAACAGTATATTTATCAGGCTGAAGGCGCAAACAATCTAACACTTGACAAGCAAGGGCTTTTAATTTTAAAGCGGCTGAAGGCCCATGGCTTAAAACACCACCAAAACAATTCAGCTGTAATTCAAAACCATCGGCTATGAGCCATAAGATGCACACAACAGAAAATAAGAAAAGGCAGTACAGCTAACAGCGCTCAGAAGTTTCGGGGGTCAGGCAGCAATTGAAATACTAAATATCACATAGGTGAGACAGGCAGTTCGCCCAACCATTCTCGAACGACGACAACCCAACCAACAGACAGTCAACGGACCCACCGACAAGGTAACTTGCGCTACACTCGACCAGCACACAACCGGGAGTTCAATGCAAATGTAAAATGTATGGACGCCCACAACCAAGCATACATTAAGCCGTGAAACTACACACCGTGCTGGACAGCGACAACACAGTGAGGAAGGGACACTGCCCAAATTTATGTCAACGGCCAGGGCAGGTAACCGGAACGTTAACAGCCACAAGGCAGAGAATTCCGCTGGTGCACTTCAATTGCAAATAACCAAATGCAGTTATACTCCACTGGACGGTGGCTAAACCTTCGCCAACTCGAAAACACACGTTAATGCTCGAGGAAATGTCCCAACAGCCAACAACGAGATCCAAACGGCAAGATGTGAACAGTTACGACTTGCTGGTAAATTAAATCCAAACTCAACTTTCGTGTCCTGGGTCAGTGAGCCACTAACCTCGCAGCAATGGGAAGAGCCCCACACACTCCGACACTGCATAGAGACCGCCAGTGGGCCCGGCCAAACTATGTGCCGCGGAGATTTCCTGGCAGCTCCATCCAACCGACCGACTCCTCTCACACCAGCAGGGAGACAGCACTAAAATAACTGAGCAGATTACATCACAAGCTACACACAATTTCACCAGCGCTAAAAGCAGTGACCGAGGAATAACACGGCTGAACCACGAGTTGAGATACTCACCGCCAACCCATAAGCGACCGGCGAGTAAATATACGTCGTCCGCTGAGACGACCAACCGACGATCAACCAAGAACGTCCCCAGTTAAAGTGATGTGTGGCGGCGACGGTCGGGCGAATCATGGCTATCCAAGTCTCACTACTGCTCCAACCCGACCGAATTCCGCCCCGTCCCAACTCTACGACTGCCAGGTCCGAACTGCACTGCAGGCGCTTTCCAAATCGCTGCACGACACACGTCAACCGTGAAGTAATAGCAGTCAACAAAGATAATATGGCAGGGCTATATCGATAAGCGCTGCTGCTGCCGCTCACGGGCAGGCAAAGCAGCAGCTCAGTGACAACAGAAATTGAAACTAATATAACGGGTTAGCAGTATGGTTAAAAAAAGAAAAAAAAACAGGATGTGAAATAAGAGATGGCGCGAACACAAGTCACGCACGGCACAATAGGAAGTAAAATTTTCAGTAGTAATGGCGATCTCCACTTCCCTGGAACAACAACCACGCTACTATTATTTACATTATGTTGAGTTTACACGAAAGCTTCAACTGATGTTTACAGGTGCTTGATAGCTAATTACGCTTTAATCGAGTAAGATGACGTGCTTTTTATTCGTGGGAAGCCACGATGGAAGAGTCGATCAGCAATGAACTTGTATGCAGATCGATTTCCAGGGAGGAGGTTGCCAAATCATGTCACACGTCAAAGACTTGATCGCTGTCTTCGTGGAACGGGACAGAGTAGGAAACTAATACTCCTCGCAGCGTGCAAACGATTCAGTTTGAGGAATACGAGGTAGAATGAACTGAGGACATTACCAGCACACGATCCATAGCAAGACAATCAAATACCGCCAACGACAATGTGTAAAAACGTCCTGCGGGGCAGGTGATGCATCCACTTAGGTATTAGTCCACCACAATATTATTATACCTGAGAGTGAACGGGCTTCGGTCGGCTTATCGCGAGTTGTTATCGTGATATTTCACAACCGGACGCTGAACTACATGAATTCGTTTTGAAATCATTCACAATACATTCGTCATCTTTGTAATTATTTAATGTGTTTCCGGTAACAGTAACTGGAGTTCAAGTGCAATAATATCGAGGTTGGTTAGTGTTATATCCTAGCCAGTAATGCCACCCGAGCCCGCTGCCAGAAGGTTGGCAGCATCAAAGTCCGGACGCCGTCCGCATAAGCAGCGCCAGCGAGACAGGAAATCGCCGCAAGTCTGCGCGCGCCACCGCTGGCTTCTGGGTTCTTAAGCGCTGGAGTCGCGAGCGCTAGGACAGTTCTGGATTCGCCGCTCAGTTGTATACTCGCCACCTAATTGTGTACTTGCTAGTCAGTTGTGTGTTCATCGCAGCAGAGTTGTTGTTTGTAGTCAGCCGACGCTGACCTAGCCGCTCCGACTCGAACTAGACAGATTTCTGTAGACACGGAGTTCACTACCGTGTTTCTGTATCTTCGTAATAAAGATAAGTACCGACTTTTATTTAATCAGAGTGTTTGGGTTTTCATCTTTCTGTTCACTGTTCCAGCGGACCGGTCGGCCTGCTATTAAAAGTGTGGCGGTGACTTCGTAAGCCGTTTCTACAGCGGATTGTTTGTCGCTACGAACACCGCCACAAAAGTTAGTATCAGAAGGTGCAAATCCTATTAGCTCGTGGCTCTCCCCAGAGCGTGGATTTCTGACAGTGGTACAGTACGCAGTGTAAACATCTCTGATTTTCAGACATGTGTATTGTTTAGTGAAGAGGCTGCCTTCAGAAGAGAAGGAATATTCAACAGCCACAACACCCGTGTCTGTCTGATTTCTGACAGCGGTGTCAGTGCGCAGCGTAAACATCTCTGATTTTCAGACATGTGTATTGTTTAGTGAAGAGGCTGCCTTCAGAAGAGAAGGAATATTCAACAGCCACAACAGCAGTGTCTGTGTGATTTCTGACAGCGGTGTCAGTGTGCAGTGTAAACATCTCTGATTTGCAGACATGTGTATTGTTTAGTGAAGAGGCTGCCTTCAGAAGAGAAGGAATATTCAACAGCCACGACAGCCGTGTCTGTGAGATTGAAAATCCAAAAGTAGCGTGTGTGCTCCAACGTCAACAGAGATTTACCACAAATGTGAGGGCTGACATGAATACCAACTGTTCAAGCCCTACCGAGTGTGGTGGTTCTGTTAGTAGCGCACTGGACGCCGCGTCCGACCATCCTGGTTTAGGTTTCCGCAAAACGCTCCAGATAAATGCCGCAGTAGTTCCTTTGAATGTGCTTGGCTCATTTTCTTCCCTATCACTGAAACATTCCGAGCTCGTGCTCCGTCTGTAGTGACCACGATATCTACAGGATGTTAAATCAATCTTCCTTCTCCCTAGTTTAAGCAGTACCTTCACTCTGGCATTATCAGTGGACAAAATTACCAAGTATTGTAGCATATCCGGTTAGGAGTCAGGTGACGGTTATCTTTCCAGCATGACGGAGCCCTACCACACTTTGTTGTTGATGTCAGTGATGTTACCGTCAATTGAAGATTTAGAAGTGGTGGGCCAGCAACGTGGCCATAACATTCTACCGGTGCCCTTCCTTGGGATTTTTTTTATGGAAGAATGGTTGCCGGTAGGGGGCGGGGAGGGGGGGAGGCCGGTGATGAGTAAGCGAGAAGCGCTGGTTGCCCGTTTGGCTGAACCTCGCGAAACACTTGGTTGTGTTGAAAGTGTCAGACAATAATTAGCACGCAGATGATAGTTGTGCATTAATATACGTGAATGAAACTTCCAGGAACATCTCAATAACAAATTTCATAAAACAGCAGTTTGAACACTGCCTTCGAAAATCACAAACGTCAAATCTTTCATGAACTGTTAGAGGGGAAACGATGCACTTGTGACATATCTGTTATACAAAAAAGTGATACTTTTTGTCTATTCTAAACACCCTAAAATTTTGTACCAGTAGTTTTTTTATGTCCTGTATGTTTTATATACAGTAGCGCCTTAAAACACCCTCTTTGCATAGCCCCGAATTTACTTTTACATCTGTCGACTTTATCTTAGTAAGAAACATGTGCTAAGTTCTATCGGCTAGGAAGTCCCGAATCTATGCACAAATCTGGGAAGCTTGTATTTTGTTCCTTTCTGATTTTCGTGATATTCGGAGATAAGACCTTACATTTGAAACAGTATAATATATTGAGTTTGAAATATGTTGTTACATCTTATGGCAAACTGATGAAAATCGTTAATTTCTCGATATATTTGTGGTGCCAGTTCTTTCGGACGTGTCCTAAACACCAGACACCATTCTTGATCGTGCAGCTGTACGACGCACATGATGAAAAGAAATAAATTCTGACATCGACCGCAGTTGGCCATTGAAATGACAAATGATTTCAGTAGCGAAAAGTGAACATCTGTGCCGGACCTGGACACCAACCCAGATTTCCTGCTTTATGTGAACCTTTCGGACAGCCGAACATGCTTTCCGCCCTAACCGAATTCCCAACTGGTGGCACACTACTTACGTAGCGCCCCTCTCCTTCATACTCATTGCTCGCCGCATCACTCTGGATTCCCACATTTCATCATGTGTATGTGCGGCTGCGGAATCAAGAATGGCGTCTGTTGTTCTAGACATGTGAAAAGAACAGACCCAACACGTATATCAACGTATACGGCTTGAAACCTATTAAGATCATTTCAGTGTGGATGTACTCTTTCTCCTGGATTCTTGCGGCAATCCAGTGTGATGCGGTGAGTGCAGAAACTATGGCGGATGGGGGGCACTATGTAGGTAGGGTGCTGCAAGTTGGGAATCTGGGTCAGACGGAATGCGTGCTCGCACAGGCAAAGCAATTAACGCTACACTCGAATAAAGAGAGGAATCCGGATTCGAGTGCCGGTCTGGCGCAGATTTTCATTTGTCACCACTGGATTCATTTCAGTGCCCAGTTGTGGCCGATGTCAGAATTTCTTTCTTTCTTTCTTTCATGTTAATTTTTTGGTTTACAACTTTCTGTATTATTTACCATTATTTATTCGGCTTCTGAGTGGTCTGATGCTGCTGGCCACGAAGTTCTCTGAAGTGCCAGCCTCCTCATCACATACACTCAGAGCATCCCCAATTATTTGTTGGGTTTATTCCAATCTCCATAGCTCTATATTGTTTTCTCCCTCTAAAGCTACCTCAAGCACCGTGAGGTATTCTTTGATGTCTTAACAAAGGTCCTGCCATCCTGAACCTTGCTTTCCGCATGTTTCTCTCCTTGCCGGTTCTGTAGAGAACGCCGTCATTTCTCATCTCAGTTTCTTTCTCTGATATTCCCGTCTCCACCATTTCTTCATTTCTTGAAGCTATATAATTTTCAATATGCTTCTACAGCACCATAGCTCAAACCCTCGGATTCTCCTCTTTTCCGGTTTTCTCACATACGTGATTCACTTCCATGCAACGCTGTGCTCGAAACGTATATTTCCAGAAATTATGGCCGATGTTTAATACTAACGATTTTGTTTGGAAACAAATTCTCTCTTTGGCTGTGCTATTTTGCTATTCGTGTCCTCGGTGTTTCATTCATAATTTGTTATTTTGCATTCAAAGTAGCAGAATTCCTTCCCCTCGTCTGCTCCGTGTTTGAAGTTAAGTTTATCGCTAGATTCATTCCTGTTACTCCTCATTGCTTTCGTCCTTGTTCAGTTTACTGTCAGCCTACAGAGAGTGCTAGTTAGGCCACTCTGTTCGACACGTCATGTAATTCCTCCTCGCTTTTGTGACGGATAGCAATGTTATCTGCTAATTTTATTATTGGTTCAAATGGCTCTGAGCACTATGGGACTTATCTGAGGTCATCAGTCGGGAGTAGAACTTAGAACTACTTGAACCTAACTAACCTAAGGACATCACACACATCAATGCCCGAGGCAGGATTCGAACCTGCGACAGTAGCGGTCGCGTGGTTCCAAACTGAAGCGCCTAGAACCGCTCGGCGACACCGGCCGGCTAATTTTATTATTCTTTAGTCCTGAATTTTAGATCCACTGCTAGGCCTCTCCTTTATTTCCGTCAATACTTCCTCGAGGTACAGTTTGACCAATAAGGTCGAAGGCAGTAGGGACGAAAGACTACACAACGTTCTTGGTTGTCCATTCTTAACTCTCTCTCGCGGTTGTTGTACGGCATAATCTATATTATCCATCATTCTGTAAAGTCTTACAACCATTACCCTAAGAAATGCGACCGAGCGACGTGGCGCAGTGGTTAGACACTGGACTCGCATTCGGGAGGACGACGGTTCAATCCCGCCTCCGGCCATCCTGATTTAGGTTTTCCGTGATTTCCCTAAATCACTCCAGGCAAATGCTGGGATGGGTCCTCTGAAAGGGCACGGCCGACTTCCTTCCCCATCATTCCCTAATCCGATGAGACCGATGACCACGCTGTCTGGTCTCCTTCCCCAACCAACCAACCTCAGAAATGTGTATATGCAGTTATATTTTAAATTGTCAACTGCTTTCTGTAGGTCGTCAGATCAAATGAAGGTGCCCTGACTTCCGTGAAGGTGTGCTTTCATTATCATGCGCAACTTTACAACTACCTTTCCTACCCCGTATTATCGTTGTCATTGTCAGGAGTAATATGTTTTTTTTTGAATTATTGGAAGCTATTTGCAATAAACTCGTGGTAACAGAGCCGCAAATAACCATCGTACTCAATGTAATACTTAACAGCAGGCCCTCCAAGGCCTGGTACCTTATTCATTTCCAACCGTTTCAGTTACTTCACTTCGCACATTGGTGGAGAGCTTTGCGCAGAAGCACGGCAATATCAGAAGGCTCCGCTCCGAGGGTGGAATTTCGTTGTTAATAAACAATTCAAACGTCAATATTGTATTTCACATGGAAAAAGCCGTATTTTTATTCGCGTAGACTGGCCGGCAGCGTGTCGGAAGAGGGTGGAGGGTGGCCGGCGCGGCTCGGCCGCTCATCCATGTTTGAGAGCGGGCGCCGGCTTTTTGCATTTAATAAAACGTGAAGCGCTGCTGACAAAACGTAGCCTCTGCCCGTAATTGCGTTACTGGCCGGGGGATCCCAGCCGGCCGCCGCCGCGGAATTCCTGATGGCGAGCCGCATCACATCACATCGCATCGCAGCGCATCGCATCACCATACACCGCTCCGCCTGGTGGCTTCCTGCCAATTCACTGCCCGCCACTCCGACTGCACGGGTCCGAGTGCGATGCGAAGATATCGCGTTGCCAGACTGGACGTATGAAAAACGGTCGCGAATACCATTTTACAGCTTGGACACGAGTGACATTGAAAAAGAAGGATGTTCGCACAGCGAAGGGTAAGTGCATCCTTGTACATAGGTCAGCACTTCAACAAACTGAAGATTACCAAAGGCATGCAACACGTACGAGGGGTAATCATAAAATTATTAATTATTACGTAAATTATTTTTTGTTTTCTTTGCAGGTACGTGACTACAGTCCTGGTACACAATAAACTCCTTGTGCCAAGGCATCGTAGCACGACCTTAGAGGGGACAAAATAAAAAGGCGAAATCCATTAATAATACTGTGTATCTTGAAGTCACAGAATGGTTACGTGGTGCAGACGCTTCTTGTGTTGTCAAACAAGGCTAAATGACGAATAACGAGTAGACAGATCATCTCTCTGTGAAGTACCGGCAATCTCTACAGAAGATGAGGCCTTGGTACACTAAGACTGGCATATCTCGGTCGGCACAACAGGACGATGTTGGCAGCGGCTGTCGCAAGAAGACTGGGCTCTGGACGGCCACGTGGCGCTACCGAGAGGGAAGACCAGCGTGTTCGGCATATGGCTCTGACGCATCGTATTGCGTCTGCAGAAGCAACTTGAGCAGCAGTTGACACCACTGTGACACAAGGAACTGTTACAAATTGATTACTTCAACGGAACCTCTGAGGCAGACGCCCTGCAGCGTGCATTCCACTGACCCCAACCCACCGCCACTTGCAACTTCAGTGGTTCAAGCAACGAAAGCTGGTTCTGATTCGGTCCAGTGATGGCCGTGGTTTTGGAAGGAGGCCAGTTGAGGTCCTGCAGCCAACCCTTACGCATGCTACACACACTGGACCTGGGGTGCAATTTAGTATGACAGCAAGAGCACTCTCATGGTTATCCCATGCACCCTCTAACATTCTGCGTGGTGTCTGTTTGTTCTAAGTTGTGTCTCCCTACCACTTTCGCGCAACGACGCTCTGAGCGTGTTTTTTTAGGGAAATGACTAGTTTGAACCTGGGACCTGTTGCTGGTAAGGAGACGCCAGACTACACGTGACATGTAGAGTTCAGAAGAGTTCAGTGAGACTGGCGATGATATAACCAAATACTTGATGATTTCAGCGTCAGCTCCACTGCACTCCCTGTAAAAGAATCTTAATACTAACTAAATTTAGTGGAAGGGGTTCAAGGCTTTCCTATTTTTAGTTAGCTGGTAAAATAAAGTCGAAAAAGCAGTAAAGTTTACCATTGGAAATTTTATTCTACTCACAAAACATTGATTATAAATTGCACTATTGATAAAAGGAAATATTTTAATACAGGATGATAAAAACCAACTGCGTTCAACAAAAATGTGAACGAATATTCCCTGAATGGGTTTCCAAGTTCTATAATGAATCGAAGGATGACCTGTGTCATATCACATCTATAATCTAGGTTTAAGTTCAGTTTCATAAAAGAGAAAACTATCAAAATGGTCTACAGTGACCCTCAATTATCTTTAATTACTTATTTAACTTGTCGTAAATTACAGTGGCTGATGTGGCGTCTCAATAATTACATAACAGAAAAATCATCGCGTTTCAGATTTTAACTTCTAGTAGCAAATGTGAATACCACGAAGTTTAACTGACGATCGACACTAGTATTACGTAAAAAGGGGGTGTAACAGATGAGACTTCTGCAGTTCTGAGTGAAGCTTTATGCGCTCTTATGCGGCATCGCGTGCGTTCATTATCTTGTCGGTGGTTAGTCAGCGTCAGGGGGCGGCGGGCGGCGCAGCTCCACACACCTCGCCGTCTCGGAAGCAACTCTCTCTAACCTCTCCTTACTACAATTTCCCTATGTTGGTTTAAGAAAAAGATATCTAGCTGTGTTTTCAACTGACCAATCAGGGTCTCAATGTTAACCTGAAGCTCACCCTACAAAAATTCTGTCTATCCAATGAGAAACGTTATACGTTTTGTGGTGGGGCAATGTTTTTAATGTTTGGAACGTAAGAGAGACGTGTATAGTCTCACGCTAAAACTTGCAGCTGGTGTAGCCCTTTTAGTTTTATCGTAAGATCTATACCGTTCTTCTGGAGAGCTCTATCTTTTAACATGGGCTAGGGGCTACTCTTGGCGATGTGGGTGTCCGTCCCTTATCGTAGGGCCTCCTAGCCTACACGACTCTGCTCTCGGCTTCTGTTCTGTTTTCTCCCCTCGGAACTGCGTTTGTTTCACGGTGGGAAGGTATGACATGCATTTAGGCGTTCTTGTGTTAGTCTGTGATATTCCATTTGCTCACTCGTTGATCGTATTACTTTGGTTAATTTAATGTCAGGATTTATTCGGAGCTATGTGACATACAGCCGGATTTGCTATCATGTCAGGGTTTTCATGGAAGGTGTTGGATTTGCCTGACACCTTACAACCCTGACTGCAAATTTATACGCCAGTCTTGTGATTCGGACTTTGTGCTGCCATTCGTGAACAGCGTTCAGGGATTGTTTTCCAACAGCGTAACGCACGTCCTCATACCGCTGTTGTAACCCAACAAGCTCTACAGAGTGTCGATGAGTTGCCTTGGCCCGTGCGATCACAAGATCCATCCGCAATCGGGCACATATAGGACATCATCGCACGGCAACTCCAGCGGCACCCACAAACAGCGTTAACCATCCCTGTGCTGACCGGCAAGGGCCACAGACTTTGCTTCCGAGGCACCTCCTTGTGCACCCAACGGGGTGGATTCATCCACACAGCAGAGAGTATTACCTAGACCGCATTTATCGTGAATTTCTCGCCCAGCACCAAGTCCCAGGTGACTGAAACAAAGCGCAGGTGACTCCAGTACATAGTAATGGTAAAAAAACGGTGCCACAGAATTACAGACCAATTTCCCTAACTTAGGTTTGCTGCAGAATCCTTGAACATATTCTCAGTTCCAGTATATTAAACCTTCTTGATATTGAGAAGTTTTTGTCCACGAATCATCATGGTATTAGAAAGTGTCACTCGTGCGAAACTCAGCTTGCCCTTTCCTCACGTGACGTACTGTGAACTATGGACTAAGGTCAACATGCAGATTCCATATTTCTAGATTTCACAATGATTGAATTTTACGTAAGCAAACTTTTACTATAACACTTTGCAATAATTACGAAAAGTTTATCATTATTTACACAAAAAATTTAAATGCTGCCTTTTTATAGTAACTTGGCACTTCATAAGTCTGTCAAACTGGATACTCGGATTAATCAAACACTAGGAAGGAACCCTATACAGGTGTATGATTAGGATGACATAAGAGGGCGAGCCAATTGCTTTGAAGTTCAAGAATGATTATTGAAGAATAGTTTAAATTAATGACTCAATCTGTACAAAAGTAAAATACAAAAAAAAAAAAAAACAGTCTTGTCGGATGGCTGTAGGCTTGGATGTGGCGAACAATTATGACGGAAACACTACCCACAGTAAGGCCTGCAAGTGGCTTGCTGTATGGGCTCAATTTCTCTTCTTGGCATCTTTCAATTTTACATACGGTAGCCCAACAACTCGCAGCTATGCCGTAATGCGTTTGAAGTCTTCACCCGAGGCATTTTTGTGCACTTTTGTAAGCAAAGCTTCTCCTGCTTCACAAGGGTGTTGCCTCAATCACTGCTGCCAACAGACTGTGTGACATACTTCCCGCGCTTGTTCTAGGTAGCGCGCCAACTCGCCATTGCCACCTTTTCCACTCCCCAGAACCAC
The DNA here is from genome assembly GCF_021461385.2 of Schistocerca piceifrons. Classification (NCBI taxonomy): domain Eukaryota; kingdom Metazoa; phylum Arthropoda; class Insecta; order Orthoptera; family Acrididae; genus Schistocerca; species Schistocerca piceifrons. The sequence goes on along the minus strand of NC_060138.1, from coordinate 893,807,702 downwards.
CTTCGTTTCAAACAAAAGCACACTGGCCTTTACATACACTTATTTCTTACATTGTTCCTAAACGTGATCATTTCTTACCATTGGCAAATTTACATCAACATGAGCAGTTTATACGCAGAAATATTTTTAAATACAAAATGTTATCAGAAAATTATGCAACGTAATAAACAGTTTATATAATATTTTACATACATTGCTCACATACAAAGCAAAGAACTTCAAACTCGAGTATAGCACACTTTACATATACAGAAAATGTAGTACCAATATGCGAAATTTTTAAAGCAAAAATCATAAAAATTTAAATGAACCATAGACAAAATAATAATGCTATAAGTTGCACAGTCATAATGGAAAACTGCTGAGGAATGGAAAGGAACAATTCACGCTGCTTTATTTCATTTAATTTACTTTGCCTATGGCTACATCACATATAAATAATATTACAATTATCTGAAATTAAAACTAAAATCCAGGCCACGAGTATAGTCTAATGATCCTTCCATCATCACGAGAAACTCTGTTGAACTGACAGGAAGTTCTCTCAGAGGGCATTCATGAATTACATGGCGAGTAGCTTGCTTTCCAGCGCGACGGTGGCAAGTTGGTGAAGTTTTCTTCCACCTCTGCAAATTGTTGGCACAAGTTTCAGTATCGTTTCTTTATTCGATTACGAAAGGACCAGATTTTGCGTGGCAATTGAAAGGCACGTGGCTTCGTCGATATGCATGGCACCTTAAGTTGTTCTTTGGTAGCATTAACCTACCACGAATGTGTCTTCAGCAGTCATCAGTATCAAAGCCATTTCCAGCTTTGTTGAATACCTGGGCTTGGTCCACTACATTAAATACATACATCAGCCATGGATCCTGGTAATGTGTTCTACGCGAGTATAAGGTGCGAATGGTGTCCTGTCATTTAGCCATCCAGGGTGCATTCACCTGGTTCCAAAGTTAATCTGCGGGGATTGGCATCGGGTCACAGCACTGCACGCGTCGTTCCACCATATCCGACTAATTTTCGATTAGCGACATGTCTGGTGATGTGGTGGGCAATGGCAAAAGGCTGACATCCTGTGACACCCGAAGGCACGTGTACGTGCAGTAACATGTTGTGGGGCGCGCATTTTCTTCCCGAAAAATGGCATTTGGGGTGTTGTGCAAAAGGGTATAGGCCTAGGTATCGCTGCATGTCATTCACGTAGCGACACTGGTCACAGTGCTCTGGACACGCACCAGTTGTGATTTGTATCTAGTAGCACCCAACACCATAAAGCCTTGAGTTGGCCCTGTATGTCTTGTGCGAATGCAAGCACTATGATGCTGCTCCCCCTGTTTGCGCCCAATCATATTGTGGCCATCATTTTAAAAAAAAACAGAACCTGGATTCCTCCGAAAACTTTATCCGATGCCATACATGTCCCCAGTGACGTCGTTCCATAGACCATTGCCGTCTAGCGAGTTTCTGAACGTTCGCCAAAGGTAGGGGGAGAAGCGGACAACGCGCACGTAACCAATGCCGTAATAAACGGCAACGGACTGTCACCGCTGAAGCTGATAGTGCACAACGTGTTCCGGTATTGCGCCAGGAGGACGCTGATCAGTCCTGTAATGCCATTCGGATGAGCGTTGGTCTTCTCGGGGTGTGATCTGGGTTTTTCGACCTCATCTATCTCGTCGTTTTCTACGGTCTTCCGTGAACCATTCTCCACACACCCGTTGCATTGCCGAAACACTTATTCCCACACGAGCAGCGATTTCCCGGATGGATACATCACATTCTCTCATGTAAATAATTCTCCTTCTTTCAAACTCACTGATTTGATGATACGGTTCACGCATACTTCTCCGAGGCATCCTGCACGTCTGCTCGAGTCACACTGATCCATCACCACATTGTACCGGTTGGTGGTGTTGCGCCGCGATATCAGTGTTGACCTTGAACCCGTCGGCTGGCATGGTCCAAATAGTAATGATTTCTACAGAACATACTAGTATATATGTCCTGTGAATATGAACGTCCTATCTCCATTCGCTGAAGTTGTTCTGCTTTTTCTGAACATCAGTGTATCATAGTTCAGGCGCAGAAAGTGTCACCGCTTCTTTCGCAAAGCTGGTCGCAGGTGATGCTCCAAAATCAAACAGTAATACTGTGCATTGACGATCGGCCGTGGAGGAACGTAATGCGATAGGATAACACCATCACAGTCGTACATGAGAATCAGCATAACTTTAGATCGCTCCATTCGCACCATCAACAGAACAGTCTCTGCTAACGGTATACTACGCCTTCCACATCGCTGGCAACGGGTTCTACACAACGCTAGTGACTGAAGGACGTAACAGGTGCAAACATGTAACTCTTTTCTATCGCCTGTTAATAAATAGTTGCCACTATTTAAGTTCCAACCCTCGTAATATGTGGAAAGGCTATTTGAAAACATGAGCCTGTAGAGAGGTATAGAGCAGCTTTTTCTTATCAAAATCAGCTTCACTTCCTCTGTTTCATTATGCAACCTCAGAAATCAAATAAAGGCTGTCATTATTGTTGAGATCAGAGAGGTAAATTCCAAAATCAAAGAACTGATTTCAATCCCTATAGACTGAGGCGCAATCGTGAGAGCAGTGGAGCGGACGATCGGAAATTCGGCCGGCCACTTTCTGCCCGGCCTCTGCGGGACGAGAATGGACAGTGGGCGCTGAGCGGGGCACAAGCGGCCCTAGCCGCTGGGCACGAGCGGCACACGGACTGCCCTGCCGTGTGTGGAGGGGAATGCGGCGCGCGGCCTTTGACGGGCCGGCGGCTCGCGTTACGGCCGATTGACCGCGCAGGGCCGCCTCCACACACGGCGCCGCTTCGCCGTCACGTGACACCGGCCACGTGCTGACCACTCCGAGCCGGCTGCGGTGTCCGCTTGCTGCTGAGAGCCGTTTTGTTTGCCATTTGCCCCGTCCCGTGTCTTTTTTCCACGTGCTACGAACTCAGCAAAGTGGCGGGCAACACACAAGGAAAAAAACAATCTTTGGCAGTTCTTCGACATACTCACAGACCTTTCGCGACGATAAACAAGAATCGCGCTTGTCATTTTTTTATCAGATTCTTCGCACATTGGGTGTATCCACTTTCTCAAATCTGAAACAACTCCAGTATTATTATGCGCACAGTATATCGTGGCAATTGGCCGCAACCATAAACAAACGAGAACTTTAACTGACCGAGGGCAGGGAGGCGGTGCGCGGGAATAAGCTCCGCCTCCCTCTCGAAGGGCTGCCATGCCACGTCCGCGTTTTGTGCTTCCTCGAAAGTGGAATTTTTTTTTCCTGTATTGAGTTTCGATTCCCCCCGAAGGGGGCGGGCTGGCGGCAGCTTAATACGCCGCTCTTCAGCCTACAGAATTTTTAAAACATAAGAGGAATATAATAAACAATAAAAGCAAGTTATAAAAACGGTGACTTAAATTGTAAAATGGCAGAAAAGTGTGGAAGTTAAGACATAAAACAAAGGGTTGGCGATGCTAATAAAATACACAGGAAGCAGACAGGTAATATAGTAGACAGACAATTAAAAAAAGCACGGCGACATTCTGGTTTCTGTTCACAAGAGATATAAAAATCACATCCAGCGACAGTATGATTTCCGTTCGCAACACTTTGGAAAAGACGCACGACACTTAACACTCACTTGAAACACTGCACTAAAAAGTAGGAACGAAGATGACACACCACAGCCAAGGGCAGATGGGGGGACCTGGACAGACGAGGGGAAACAAAAGGGGGAAGGAGAGGAAAAAACGAAGTGGGGACAAAAGCGGAACGAACATGACGGTCATATGGATCGCTGATTCCATTTGTTGTGGTGAGAGACGCATTTTTGAATTCCTTCTTTCATCTGGAATAGTCCCTCCACTCATTTCAAAATAAGAAAAGAAAACAAGCAATCCGCAACACACAATAAATTGGATACGCAAAGCATTTGGTAGTGGCTACAGTGCAATTTCTTGCTGCGCTTGACAGTGGTAGTCCACGCCCGACCTCTACCTGTATCTTATGCAACCGAAGTTCAAGAGACTCACCAGCTAAAACTACCACGATATAGTGTCCGTGTAGCACTCTCTTTCAAAGATGGCGTTTACTTCGTGGCATTCACTGCTAATATGTAAACTCTTCAACTGCAGTGCAATACAGCACACCGCCTGTCATTTGCTGACGACATGTCGCGGCTGTTGAAAATGAAGAAGATGCAAAAACATGGCCTCAGAATAGCATACGGAAAGTCGTCCTCCCACGGAACATGTTTCTGCCGCGAAGCGCGCCGGACGTGGTGTCCGTCGTGGTTGCTGCTCGCTCTGAGCTGCATCTCATGGAACGTGCTCCACAACGTGATTCGCGACGTCAGCGCTCACCAGACGCAGTCTGGGGCATGTGGCGGGCCTTGCGAAAATGGACGCGCGTGGAATAGCTGCGATAATTCTGTCCAGCGATTTTCGAATAAAAGCGGAGGAAATCGCGGAAATATCTTCGATGGCTTGAACAGCAAATTTGCCGTACAACGATTTAGCATACGTAACTGTGTAAGTTATTCTTTAACTTAATTGGGTCTTCATCCCATTATTGGTTTTAAACTGAATGTAGCTGTAGTGCCTAATAGTCTGCGCATGCGTAATATCCATATTCTCGACGTTGTATTGACGACCATCAGTCCGAAGTAACGTATTTCATCACACAGATTTCAAGATCGAGACTCGCTTCGTAATTTCATTTGAATGGAAGAGGAGATATTTATCTAAACTGCTCAACATAACTGAAAATGTTATTTATCAACCAAATACGAGAACTTTGACTGATGTTGAGACAAACCCGCTACCTTGCGCTTCACAGCTCGTGGCGCTATCAACTTAATTACGACTTGAACATGGCAACCTGCTTTCAGTATATGGTATACACAGTCTCAGGACTATAACTACACTCCTGGAAATGGAAAAAAGAACACATTGACACCGGTGTGTCAGACCCACCATACTTGCTCCGGACACTGCGAGAGGGCTGTACAAGCAATGATCACACGCACGGCACAGCGGACACACCAGGAACCGCGGTGTTGGCCGTCGAATGGCGCTAGCTGCGCAGCATTTGTGCACCGCCGCCGTCAGTGTCAGCCAGTTTGCCGTGGCATGCGGAGCTCCATCGCAGTGTTTAACACTGGTAGCATGCCGCGACAGCGTGGACGTGAACCGTATGTGCAGTTGACGGACTTTGAGCGAGGGCGTATAGTGGGCATGCGGGAGGCCGGGTGGACGTACCGCCGAATTGCTCAACACGTGGGGCGTGAGGTCTCCACAGTACATCGATGTTGCCGCCAGTGGTCGGCGGAAGGTGCACGTGCCCGTCGACCTGGGACCGGACCGCAGCGACGCACGGATGCACGCCAAGACCGTAGGATCCTACGCAGTGCCGTAGTGGACCACACCGCCACTTCCCAGCAAATTAGGGACTTTGTTGCTCCTGGGGTATCGGCGAGGACCATTCGCAACCGTCTCCATGAAGCTGGGCTACGGTCCCGCACACCGTTAGGCCGTCTTCCGCTCACGCCCCAACATCGTGCAGCCCGCCTCCAGTGGTGTCGCGACAGGCGTGAATGGAGGGACGAATGGAGACGTGTCGTCTTCAGCGATGAGAGTCGCTTCTGCCTTGGTGCCAATGATGGTCGTATGCGTGTTTGGCGCCGTGCAGGTGAGCGCCACAATCAGGACTGCATACGACCGAGGCACACAGGGCCAACACCCGGCATCATGGTGTGGGGAGCGATCTCCTACACTGGCCGTACACCACTGGTGATCGTCGAGGGGACACTGAATAGTGCACGGTACATCCAAACCGCCATCGAACCCATCGTTCTACCATTCCTAGACCGGCAAGGGAACTTGCTGTTCCAACAGGACAATGCACGTCCGCATGTATCCCATGCCACCCAACGTGCTCTAGAAGGTGTAAGTCAACTACCCTGGCCAGCAAGATCTCCGGATCTGTCCCCCATTGAGCATGTTTGGGACTGGATGAAGCGTCGTCTCACGCGGTCTGCACGTCCAGCACGAACGCTGATCCAACTGAGGCGCCAGGTGGAAATGGCATGGCAAGCCGTTCCACAGGACTACATCCAGCATGTGTACGATCGTCTCCATGGGAGAATAGCAGCCTGCATTGCTGCGAAAGGTGGATATACACTGTACTAGTGCCGACATTGTGCATGCTCTGTTGCCTGTGTCTATGTGCCTGTGGTTCTGTCAGTGTGATCATGTGATGTATCTGACCCCAGGAATGTGTCAATAAAGTTTCCCCTTCCTGGGACAATGAATTCACGGTGTTCTTATTTCAATTTCCAGGAGTGTACATATATGTGTATTTGATATTTAACTATGACAAACTGTATCAAAACGACGCGCTTTTGATAGATCGTCATTGAGCTGTGACATTGAAACGTTATATTTTAATAGCACACAAGTTATAACAGTGAAAACATGAAATATAGGAAGCCTTTATCTGCCGATAACTAGTTTCCTGCCGCCTAATTATAACAAATCGTAGTTAAATGGCCGTGTTTTCGAGAGATTCGCAGTTTCCTGATGCTTTGAAACAGCGTATATTCACACTAGGTATTCTACGATTCAGAAAAGCAAAGAAATACTTGGTTTAACTGAATACAACATGGCGGCTCCTGAGTTCTGCCTGTGACGTAAAATGTTGTCGCATCTCATTGGCCACGTCACGCTCCGCAGTATAGTGCAAGCTCGTCCAATGTTTACCCCTAGGGCGCTAAAGCACGCGATCGCCCAAGGCCAGTGCCCTGGGCGAATTCGTATGTTGTTGCAGTGGTCGAGCCGTGTCGCTAGCTGACCGTGTGGTCCGCCCTCCGCGCATCGCCAAGCCGCTGTACGCGCGCTCCGTGCGGAACGCAAACCGTTGCGCCAGCAGCGGTCAAAAGCATTGATAGGACACAAAGCCGTTCGTTAGTCAACAGACGTAAGGTTACAGTGGATCGAGATGGATGGTCAACAGCAGCAGACAAAAAATGGAGGAGCGGCGCGTCCGCACTATTCAAATCCGAGTGGGAAATTGATTTCTTTTGACTGTTGTCGAAAATCATGCCAAATGTTTAGTATGTCATCAGAACCTCATGTATTTAAGGAGTACTCGATTGAACGGCACTTTAATACCTATCACAAAGATCAGTTCGAAAATTTCTCGCAAGAGGAACGCCTGTTAAAGTTTGAAGGACTGAAAGAAATTTCAAGCAGCATTATAGAGAAGTAAGTGTACCTATCGTATAACTCTTTATTATTTGCAAAGATGATAAATAAAACTATATTTTATAATCCGATATGTCACTTAGCAATGTGCCAGCTATCGAATATCAGATTGTCAGAAACAAGGAACATTTCTTTTCGGTTAATTTTTATGTTCGGATTGCACTACATCGCCGGCCGGTGTGGCCGTGCGGTTAAAGGCGCTTCAGTCTGGAACCGCGTGACCGCTACGGTCGCAGGTTCGAATCCTGCCTCGGGCATGGATGTGTGTGATGTCCTTAGGTTAGTTAGGTTTAAGTAGTTCTAAGTTCTAGCGGACTGATGACCACAGATGTTAAGTCCCATAGTGCTCAGAGCCATTTGAACCAGTTTTGCACTACATCGCGTCGCATACACAAAATAAAAAGTTTCAGGTGCGTTATTTTTTTGCCACTTTCTGAAAATCCGTCATAGACGCTCTCTTCTACAAGTCATTCTTTGCTTTTGTGCATTTGTGGTTTGATGGATGGGAAAACATATGTTGTGGTTTGATATATGTTTTCAATTAATTAAAACGCAAATATTCTAATAGATAAAAATTTATTTTGCGACCACATTTCGCTGTCCTTGCCAGCGTCCATGACCGCTTTCCAGAGGATTAGGGAATGACGGGGAAGGAAGTCGGCCGTGCCCTTGCAAAGGAACCATCCTGGCATTTGCTTGGAGCGATTTAGGGAAATCACGGAAAACCTAAATCAGGATGGCCGGACGCGGGATTGAACCGTCGTCATCCCGAATGCGAGTCCAGTGTGCTAACCACTGCGTCACCTCGCTCGGTAGTGTAACAACGGATGGAGCCCCTGCGCTAGGAGGGATACACACTGGATTCCTGGGTTAAGTCAGGTCAAAAATGGCTTATTCGCGGCAGTCCATTGTCGGATACACCAGGAGGCACTTTGTCCGAAGATTGTCAACATAAAAAATGTTATGTACACAGTTGTTCGACCGGTTGATTATCTTCTCTCGCATGGACACAAACATCGCCAGTTTAAGTAATTTGTGGCTGATATCGAAGCGGAATACCCATACATCCCCTGCCACGCCGAAGTAAGATGGCTGAGCATAGGGAAGGTGCTTCATCGGTTTTTCTGCTTGAGGGATGAAATCAATACCTTTTTGGAAATGGAAAGACGTCCAGAAGAATTACTTCGTGCTCCTAAGTGGGTGGCGAATTTGGCTGTTTTGAGTGACCTAACTGGTCGTTTAAATACTTTGAACATTTCATTCCAAGGCGGAAATCAATCTGTTGTTGATTCAGTGTAGACGATTCAAGCATTAAAAAAAAAAAAAAAAAAAAAAAAAAAAAAACTTATTTTGTGGGAAAAACAGTTGCACGAGGAGAATTGTGGACACTTCACTGCATTAGACAGCGTTAAAGAAGATGTGGATATTTCAGATTATGTTCAAATTATTTTTGAATTACAAGAAGAGTTTGAAAACAGATTTCTGGAGATAAGTGAGCTTCAACCCGCCTTACAGTTGTTCGACCGTTTTCCCTTCCGGCAGAGGACGTCCCACAAGTGTTTCAACGAGAAATGATTGACATGCAATGCGATATCCGCTTGAATGACTGCTTTCTTATGTGTAAAACTTTTGATGACTTTTATAGTAGTTTTCCACGAGAGAAGTATCCTCTTTCGCACAAGCACGCGGCCAAAGTTCTCTCAATGTTTGGTTCCACGTATATTTGTGAGCGGTTTTCCTCCCTGTTAAAGCCTGCTAAAACTAAGAATCCTTCACTCCTTAGCGATAAAAATTTGACTAATTCTTTGAGGTTAGCAGTCTTGCGGAATATTGTACCAAACCTAGACAAGCCAGCCCCGTTAGCCGTGCGATCTAACGCACGGCTTTCCGGATTGGGAAGGAGCGCCTGGTCCCCGGCACGAATCCGCCCGGCGGACTTGTGTTGAGGTCCGGTGAACCGGCCAGTCTGTGGATGGTTTTTAGACAGTTTTCCATCTGCCACGGCGAATGCGGGCTGGTTACCCTTATTCCGCCTCAGCTACACTATGTCGGCGATTGCTGCGCAATCAAGTTCTCCACGTACGCGTACACCACCTTTACCACGCAAACATAGGGATTACACTCGTCTGGTAGTTAATTAAAATTATTGCGTACAAAATAGCAAACTGAAAACCTGTAGCACGAAATACAACGAAAATTATTTACTTGATTAGATTAGATTAGATTAGATTAATACTAGTTCCGTGGATCATGAATACGATATTTCATAATGATGTGGAACGAGTCAAATTTTCCAATACATGACATATTTAAGTTAATTTAACAACATACTTAAGTTAATATAACAACTTTTTTATTTTTTTGTGTTTTTTATTTTTTATTTTTTTATAAATTTTTGTTTGTTTTTTTTTTCCTTTTTTTCTTAATTTATATCTAAAAATTCCTCTACGGAGTAGAAGGAGTTGTCATTCAGAAATTCTTTTAATTTCTTCTTAAATACATGTTGGTTATCTGTCAGACTTTCGATACTATTTGGTAAGTGACCAAAGACTTCAGTGGCAGTATAATTCACCCCTTTCTGTGCCAAAGTTAGATTTAATCTTGAATAGTGAAGATCATTCTTTCTCCTAGTATTGTAGTTATGCACACTGCTATTACTTTTGAATTGGGTTTGGTTGTTAATAACAAATTTCATAAGAGAGTATATATACTGAGAAACTACTGTGAATATCCCTGAATCCTCAAATAAATGTCTGCAGGATGATACTGGATGGACTCCAGCTATTATTCTGATTACACGCTTTTGTGCAATAAATACTTTATCCCTCAGTGATGAATTACCCCGAAATATGATGCCATATGAAAGCAATGAGTGAAAATAGGCGTAGTAAGCTAATTTACTAAGATGTTTATCACCAAATTTGCAATGACCCTTATTGCATAAGTAGCTGAACTCAAACGTTTCAGCAGATCATCAATGTGTTTCTTCCAATTTAATCTCTCATCAATGGACATACCTAAAATTTGTAATATTCTACCTTAGCTATATGCTTCTGATTAAGGTCTATATTTATTAATGGCGTCATACCATTCACTGTACAGAACTGTATGTACTGTGTCTTATCAAAATTCAGTGAGAGTCCGTTTACAAGGAACCACTTAGTAATTTTCTGAAAGACAGTATTGACAATTTCATCAGTTAATTCCTGTTTGTCAGGTGTGATTACTATACTTGTATCATCAGCAAAGAGAACTAACTTTGCCTCTTCATGAATATAGAATGGCAAGTCATTAATATATATTAAGAACAACAATGGACCCAAGACTGACCCTTGTGGAACCCCATTCTTGATAGTTCCCCAGTTTGAGTAATGTGCTGATCTTTGCATATTATGAGAACTGCTTATTTCAACTTTCTGCACTCTTCCAGTTAGGTACGAATTAAACCATTTGCGCACTGTCCCACTCATGCCACAATACTTGAGCTTGTCGAGCAAAATTTCATGATTTACACAATCAAAAGCCTTTGAGAGATCACAAAATTCCCAATGGGTGGTGTTCGGTTATTCAGATCATTCAAAATTTGATTGGTGAAAGCATATATGGCATTTTCTGTTGAAAAACCTTTCTGGAAACCAAACTGACATTTTGTTAGTACTTCATTTTTACAGATATGTGAAGCTACTCTTGAACACATTACTTTCTCAAAAATTTTGGATAAAGCTGTTAGAAGGGAGATTGGATGGTAATTGTTGACATCAGATCTATGCCCCTTTCTATGCAAAAGTATAACAATAACATATTTCAGTCTATTAGGGAAAATGCCCTGTTCCAGAGAGCTATTACACAGGTGGCTGAGAATCTTACTTATCTGTTGAGAACAAGCTTTTAGTATTTTGCTGGAAACGCCATCAATTCCATGTGAGTTTTTGCTTTTAAGCAAGTTTATTATTTTCCTAATTTCAGAGGGAGAAGTGGGTGAGATTTCAATTGTATCAAATTGCATAGGTATGGCCTCTTCCATTAACAGCCTAGCATCTTCTAATGAACACCTGGATCCTATTATATCCACAACATTTAGAAAATGATTATTAAAAATATTTTCAACTTCTGACTTTTTGTTCGTAAAGTTTTCACTCAATTTGATGGTAATACTGTCTTCCTGTGCTAGTCTTGTAACTACTAAGAGTGACACTCTATATCCCTTAGATACAATTATTTCTAAAATAGAATATTTATGACACTAGTTCATTTAGGAAATTGATGTATCTTTCAAGAGATGCCTACTGCACACATGAGCGCGGCCGCGCCCGTCGGGCGCAATTCTAGGATGAGCCTTGTCTAGTGGAACGTGGAACTCTACGACGTGACATCACCAGTTCCTCATCCACGTGACTTTTCACGTCCCATGAGATGATGGCTTCAGGCTAATGTCAAGTGGAGAAGAATGAACGCAGGTAAGGAAGAACAATAGTTAAGATACATACAGACAAGAGCATCACAGACAAGTCGTATATAATATATAAAGCACGTTCTGTTGTGACGACACAAGCTAACGCCATTGGTAGAAACAGTCCTGAATGTTAGTGTTAATATCTGAAGATGATCTAAATCGTTGAAATCTGCCGTATTAGTGAAAAACTGTAATCTATACTGCTTTTTTCATAAACATACGATATACATTGTCGACATCCGCGGAAGAAATATCGAGAAACGTCGAGTACGCCAAAACATTATGAGCACTACGAAACGCAATGCGAACTTCAATTCTGCCTGGTGGCGTTGTGACGAAGCACACATTAAAAAAATTAAAATAAAAATTAGAAAAAAGAGGAAGAAGGAGCAACCGGTTTCGTGGCACTAAAAGCCACTTTTTCAGGTGAACATCTGTATAACAATAAATCCAGAAGGAATAACAGACCTGAGATATACACTGGTAAGGTCAATTATTTTAAAATTCTTAAAGAATATTAAAAATTTTTACTCAAGAATATCGAAATGTTAGTATTCACATGAACTAAAACGGTAGAGCGGAGAAGCTCGGAAACTATTTCAGTCAATATTCGTTGTCCGTCAGAACTAAACATCTCTGAAAGCCGGTATGTTATGGAATAAATACGCTATAGATTAAAACAGCCGGATTCCAATTTAATGGATGGGTTCTAAGCTAATCATACACCAGTGATGCACTGGTAAGGAGCAAGTAAATGAAAACTATTATGACCTAACTAATGGAAAAACTGGTAGAAGCCGACCTCGGGGAAGATCATTTTGGATTCCGTAGAAATGTTGGAACACGTGAGGCAGTTAGGCGATACTCACCTTACGACTTATCTTAGAAGAAAGATTAAGGAAAGGCAAACCTATGTTTCTAGCATTTGTAGACTTAGAGAAAGCCTTTGATACTGTTGACTGGAATATTCTCTTTCAAATTCTAAAAGTGGCAGGGGTAAAATACAGGGAGCGAAAGGCTATTTACAATATGTACAGAAATCAGATGGCAATTATAAGAGTCGAGGGACATGAAAGGGAAGCAGTGGTTGGGAAGGGAGTGAGACAGGCTTGTAGCCTCTCTCCGATGTTATTCAATCTGTATATTGAGCAAGCAGTAAAGGAAACAAAAGAAAAGTTCGCAGTAGGTATTAAAATCCATGGAGAATAAATAAAAACTTTGAGGTTCGCCGATGACACTGTAATTCTGTCAGAGACAGCAAAGGACTTGGAAGAGCAGTTGAACAGAATGGACAGTGTCTTGAAAGGAGGATATAAGATGAACATCAACAAAAGCAAAACGAGGATAATGGAATGTAGTCGAATTAAGTCGGGTGATGCTGAGGGAATTAGATTAGGAAGTGAGACACTTAAAGTAGTAAAGGGATTTTGCTATTTGGGGAGCAAAATAACTGATGATGGTCGAAGTAGAGAGGATATAAAATGTAGACTGGCAATGGCAAGGAAAGCGTTTCTGAAGAAGAGAAATTTGTTAACATCGAGTATAGACTTAAATGTCAGGAAGTCGTTTCTGAAAGTATTTGTATGGAGTGTAGCCATGTATGGAAGTGAAACATGGACGATAAATAGTTTGGACAAGAAGAGAATAGAAGCTTTCGAAATGTGGTGCTACAGAAGAATTCTGAAGATTCGATGGGTAGATCACATAACTAATGTGGAGGTACTGAATATAATTGGGGAGAAGAGGAGTTTGTGGCACAACTTGACAAGATGAAGGGACCGGTTGGTAGGACATGTTCTGAGGCATCAAGGGATCACAAATTTAGCATTGGAGGACAGCGTGGAGGGTAAAAATCGTAGAGGGAGACCAAGAGATGAATACACTAAGCAGATTCTGAATGATGTAGGTTGCAGTAGGTACAGGGAGATGAAGAAATTTGCGCAGGACAGGGTAGCATGGAGAGCTGCATCAAACCAGTCTCAGGATTGAAGACTACAACAACAACAACATATGACCTAATTTTGGGCCAGAATAAAAAAACCAGCAAGTGGTTTCCACAAAATGGAAGTATGTTCTACCTGGACAAAATGATCAAGTAAATAGCTATTGGCGAAAAAGCAGAACCTGAAAACCGTACTTACAGCCTCTCTGATCTATACGGAATCGCGAACGTGGGACGCGGCCGCATGCTCTGTCATACTGAAGCAAGAAAGTAAACTGCTTGCATGTGGTGGCTCGCGCATGCGCTGATGATGCTCGAACTCGACCTAATGATGGTGGTCTTTTGGTGGATACGCGAATGGTGAAGGAGAACAAGGAATATTGGGACAAAAAGTACGAAAACTTTTTTTGAAAAGCAATGTGTATAATAACAATATGATAGTGGCAGTTGGCACATTTTTTGTTAGTAACGCCCGTAAGTTATGCCAAAGCTGGAGTGTAAAAGAGGAACATTATATGCATATATTACGGCAACAAAACAGATCTGCTGGTAGGGTCCAGTGAATAAACCTTAAAACTTCAAAAACCTTTAAGTACATTAAAATTCTAAAATTCATTGTTTCGTAAAAACATGTAAACATGTTTCAAAAAATTCTTCACTTTGATTGTTAAAAGAATCCAAGACTAGCGAATTTCGATACTTATTAAGTGTAGATAAAACTTAATAACATTTACAAAAATGTTTAAAACATACTTGAAAGAAAGACATGGAAAACCTAAGATAATAAGGCGGATGCATAAGATAGGGTGTGAGGTGAGGAAGGGGGGGGGGGGGGAGAGGAAAATGGAAAGGCCGAGGAGGAACGAAGAGGGACAAGATGAAGAAAGTACAGAGTATTACGTCAATTATCTTAGGCAGTTGAAGTTTACCTATATGCTACGGTGTCTCAACTCCGTTTGTCCATTCAGGGTTTGGTGTGGAAAACGACTAGTGGATCTCATAATTTCCACCTCCTCCAGGATGCTTAAAGTGTGGCCCTAGTTTTATTGACATAGAATTCTTAAGTTACAACTGAGATCGGTGACGGAATGCCTCTGCTTACGAAAGTGGTACTCAAGGCAGATTTTGAGCTAGAAACCCTAAGATGTTCTGGTCCTACAGCTCCTGCCTGTTTGTCCGATACACCGCACGGGGTAATACATTTCGATGATGGTTTCGTCCAGGTAGGACATCCCTCCATTTTGCGGCAACCACTTCTTAGTTTTTTATTCTGGATCAAAATTAGGTCTTAACAGTTTTCATTTGTTTTATTCTTACTAATGGATTACGAAGGTATGATTAGCTAAGGACCCATCTGAACACTATGGGACTGAACATCTGAGGTCATCAGTCCCCTAGAAATGGTTCAAATGGCTCTGAGCGTTATGGGACTTAACTGCTGAGGTCATCAGTCCCCAAGAACGTAGAACTACTTAAACCTAACTAACCTAAGGACATCACACACATCTATGCCCGAGGCAGGATTCGAACCTGCGACCGTAGCGGTCAAGCGGTTCCAAACGTAAGCGCCTAGAACCACACGGCCACACTGGCCGGCGGGGAAAAATGTTTCCGAGCTTTGTCCTCTAATGTTTTAGTCATATGAGTACTAACCTTCTGATAATGTAATGTAAAATTTTTAATATTCTGTAAAAGTCTTTTTAAAATTTTAAAATAATGACCTTACCACTGTATAACTCAGGTTTGTTATTCCTTTTGGACTTATTGTTATACAGATGTTCACATGAAGTTGTGGCTTTTAGTGCCACGAAACCGGTTGTGATCCAGTGATACAGATGAAGCCGTTATTAATACGCAATATGATCACTCATAGCTGTGTTTGCCCTACATACAAAGATGTCTGCAGCAAAACTGGAAACTTTATCGGCTGATGGATGTGTGACGTTGCACTGCAGTTTCACCCCACGGCTGGCAACGATAGTAAATGGGGACATGTCGATTTCAGGGAATATAGTCTTTTCGATTTTCATTCCGTGTACTGAGTTCGACAATAAGTATGCCTCGCAGACACGTGCGTGAACAATATATGTAGATGCCGCCATTTTAGAGAAGGATGTGTATGTGAGCTCAAAGAGGCTGGTTGAAATAATCAGCGAATGGTACCTCCTGGTACCCTATCTGAATAGGGGAGATGCCACTATTCTATGATGCTGGCAGGAGAGGATGACCCATGGCCCAACACAGCATCAAGATGGAAGCGGTCGGCCTAGAAAGAGGATAGGACCGAGTAAGCGTCAGAGAGGCATCTGGAGCCCCGTATTCATCATTACCATCGATTCGACGTGCAACTGGTGCTTCATTGACCACAAGGACCATTCATAGGCGGCTCTCAGAAAGGGTTCTGTGCTCATGGTGCTCTTTGCGCTGACTGCCATTGATCTCTGCACACCAACAAACCCATTTGCAGTGGTGTCTGGGCCATTTAGCCTGGAATCTCTTTGACTGTAGTAGAACAGTCTTCAGTGCTGAGTCCCCTTTCGAAGTGAGCCACAATGACCAGTGAACATGTGTCTGGAGACCTGGACAGGCCGTAGTTGGATACCAACCAGACTGCCGCCCGCCATACGGTCCAACGACCAGGAGTGATGGTCTGGAGTGCCATTTCATTCCATGGCAGGAGCCCTTCGGCTGTTATCTGCAGAACGCTGGCAGCACAACAGTAGGTCGACAATGCTCCTTTTTGTTGCCTTTCATGGCAAGCCATTCTGGGCTTACGTTTCAGCAAGATAACGCCAATCCACACACGGAGAGAGTTTCTACTGCTTGTCTTCGTTCTTGGCATACTCTGCCTTGGTCAGCAAGGTCACTGGACAGCTCTTGAACTGAGAACGTTTCGAGCGCGGGATGCTGACGATCTAACACACTAATTGGAAGGAAATTGGCACAATGTCCCATTGGGAGGACATTCAACGACTCTGACAACCAGTGTCAAGGCGATTAACACACATGTGGACCAACGCGTTATTGACGTGCTCGATTTGCGAGGCTCTTTCTCCAGTTTCTCTGAGAGGACAATTATTTGTTTTTACATGTGCATCACGTCTACGATATCCGTTCTATTCGGATGATTCCTTCGTGGAGCGTCGCTATTGTCTTAGAGGGCATACAGGGTCATTTTTCCCCTCGTGTACAAACTATAAGGATTGGTCGATAAGAGGATACGTAACAAAAAGGGTCCAATGAACTTATGTTCGAAAATGTATGGTTTCCATGCTGGATACCATTTCTTCAATCATACACCTTTACAGAGACTGAGGTCTAATTCGCGCTGTACCATGCTCCCGCAGTTACAGTGTGTGTAGAAAATGGTTTCCATACGCCTCAACGCATGCTTGTACGCGCCATGCTATGGCATGTTTTGTCTCACATGTTCACATCGACCAGGCTGCATTCGAACAGTGTCAAAAGGCAACATGAATAGCCTGCTCCAGTGTCTCCACATCTGGTGTAACCTCCGCATACACGATACTTTTGAGATGGCCCCATAACCAGAAATAGCACAGGTTGGGATCCGATAAACGAGCAGGCCATGCAACTAAATCCCCTCGTCCGATCCATCGACCAGGGAAGACACGATTGAGATGCGTCCGGACGTTAACTGCGAAGCGAGCTGGAGGACCATTTCGTAGCAGCCACATAACCCTTCGAATAATCAATGGCACGTCTTCCAGCAGGAGAGACAAAATCAGCTGCAAGAAACGCCGATAGTTTCGGCCTGTTAGGCGACATGGGAGGAAGATTGGTCCCAGAATACGGTCGCCAATTATACCGGCTCACACATCCGACTGCACTGACGCTGATGATTCACTGCCGCCATACCACGACGGTTCTGCATACTATCCCACATATGACTGTTATGCAGGTTGAAGCCACCACTCCGCTTAAATGGTTGAAATGGCTGTGAGCACTATGGGACAACACCTGAGGTCATCAGTCCCCTAGAACTTTAAATCTAAATAACCTAAGGACATCAGACACATCCATGCACGACTCTGGATTCGAACCTGCGACCATAGCAGTCGTGCGGTTCCAGACTGAAGCGCCTAGAACCGTTCGGTCACAGTGGCCGGCTCTCCGCTTAAAGATGACCACATCTGTGAATGGGATAGATAATACAGATCCCGGAATCGCAGTTGCCTGGTGAAGAAACTAGTGACAGAAGTGCTCCCGATGTGAAAAGTCTGTCGCTAGTAAGCCTGCACACGCTGTAAGTGATTATGGTGGTAACAATTGTCATTGAGAATGTTCCACACGGTCATCTGACTTAACCTTGTACTGGCGGACCAAGTGGCTGGTACTGACATGACGATCGCCTTCCACAGTGTTAATCACATTACTCTCCAACTCTGGTGTCCGAACATTTCGGGTACGTCTTTCATCATTTTCTGTGCCCTGAAACAACCATGCTTCAGACAAACGGCCAAACACTGTCTCAGACATTGAATACTGTGTGTCGTTGTCGGTTTGGATAGGTCTCTTGATACAACCTTGCTGCCCACCACCCGTCGCCAGTTCCTTTCCGTTATTAAACATCATGTCGGCAAACTCTCGATTCGAATACGGATCCATTGTTTACAACGCTGTATCACATGCACTACGAGGTGAATCAGCAAGAGAAGTGAATCGGACACAACATTACCGAGTAATATGTCAAGAGGCGGCGCTAGGGCATGACGCATGAGGAACAGTACCATTCTCTAGGAGGAAACCATGCATACTGTAACGGTGGCTGCATTGTACAGCGCGTATCAGACCGCAGTCTCTGTAACAAAGTATGACTGAATAAATGGTCTCTAGCGTGGAAACCATGCATTTCTGGACAAATTCATTAGACATTTTTTGTTCCGTATCCTCTCATCGATCAATCTCTAGATTTTGAACACGTTGGAAAAAATTACCCTGTATAACGCTGAGCAGCGACGTGATCCGTGTACTTCCTAAGCCGCGGCGTTACCGACACTTCTGTAGGTGCTGCCTGCAGTGGCGGATACATATGGGGGCCGCGCGGGGGCCGCCCGCATTGCTGCCCGCGCCGCCCCCGCCAGTCAGCCAGCACGCTATTCGTTCGTTTCTTCCGTCAGTCGACCCAACTGAATCGAATAATCGAGTACTTGTACTTTCCTATGTAGCACTCGCGTCCGCGTCATCGTATTTTATACGTTTCTGTTTGGCTCATAGATAGCGGCCATTCTAGCGATCTCGATACGTTATTCTGTCTGGCATTTGTTTGAGAAGTCGCGAATATTCTACTGTGGTCTTGTACAGAGAACCTTCGATACTTAGCGTTATAAATACGAACTATTCGCCGAATAGGCAGCTAGTTTTCATTCAGAAGGAGAAATATTAAGACTGAAGAATGAATAAGTATAAAGTCTTAGTTGTAGCAAGTGCAAGTGTGAACATTAGTCGAGAGTGAGAGTGATTAGTTGATTGTGAAGTATGAATAACAAGTAATTCATAATAATTTCTCAGTAAAAATATTGATTTTTTTTATTACGGTAAAAGTAAAGGTAACTCAAGATATCCTTAGCGTCCCCTCCTTGAGGTTTTTCTGTATCCGCCACTGGCTGCCTGTACCGTCCACTTCAGACCAGCTGGCTTTGCACTGTGGCGATTCTAACCTGTCTCCCCCCTCTGTTGCGCCTTCCTTTGACACGGCAACAGAGAACTGTGCTGTTTCGCTTGCAGCAATGTGAGCCATGCTTTCGGGTTCCTGCTTAACCACACCCTCAGAAATCGTAACATATTGGTAAATAAACAGTCAACTATTTATTTAACAATCGAGATTCTAAAAGCATCGCTGTTCGATTCGCTCTCAGCAGTGTAAACTGTACTGATGGTCGACGTTTTCTTTCTGCCTCAGTAAAGAAGTATGGAAAATACAAGGGGCTCCAAACCGAACTTTATAACTTTATTCACGTGTATTGCAGAAATGAGGAGAGGCAGAAACGTGGTTTACGGCATGCTGTTGATACACACACAAGCCACTTAAGAATTCAGTGTGTTAAGGTGACCGTATGTTTTAGACTAATATTCGAGACTCAAGGGAAATGGATAGGTTAAAGTTAGATATAGTGGGAATTAGTGAAGTTCGGTGGCAGGAGGAACAAGACTTTTGGTCAGGTGAATACAGGGTTATAAACACAAAATCAAATAGGGGTAATGCAGGAGTAGGTTTAATAATGAATAAAAAAATAGGAGTGCGGGTAAGCTACTACAAACAGCATAGTGAACGCATTGTTGATGCCAAGATAGACACGAAGCCCACGCCTACTACAGTAGTACAAGTTTATATGCCAACTAGCTCTGCAGATGATGAAGATATTGAAGAAATGTATGATGAGATAAAAAAAAATTATTCAGGTAGTGGAGGGAGACAAAAATTTAATAGTCATGCGTGACTGGAATCCGAGAATAGGAAATGGGAGAGAAGGAAACATAGTAGGTGAATATGGATTGGGGCTAAGAAATGAAACAGGAAGCCGCCTGGTAGAGTTTTGCACAGAGCATAACTTAATCATAGCTAACACTTGGTTCAAGAATCATGAAAGAAGGTTGTACACATGGAAGAATCCTGGAGATGGTAAAAGGTATCAGATAGATTATATAATGGTAAGACAGAGACTTAGGAACCAGGTTTTAAATTGTAAGACATTTCCAGGGGCAGATGTGGATACTGACCACAATCTATAGGTTATGAATTGTAGATTAAAACTGAAGAAACTGCAAAAAGGTGGGAATTTAAGGATATGGGACCCGGATAAACTGAAAGAACCAGAGGTTGTACAGAGTTTCAGGGAGAGCATAAGGGAGCAATTGACAGGAATGGGGGAAAGAAGTATGGTAGAAGAAGAATGGGTAGCTCTGAGGGATGAAATAGTGAAGGCAGCAGAGGATCAAGTAGGTAAACAGATGAGGACTAGTAGAACTCCTTGGGTAACAGAAGGAATATTGAACTTAATTGATGAAAGGAGAAAATATAAAAATTCAGTATATGAAGCAGGCAAAAAGGAATACAGACGTCTCAAAAATGGGATCGACAGGAAGTGCAAAATGGCTAAGCAGGGATGGCTAGAGGACAAATGTAAGGATGTAGAGGCTTATCTCACTAGGGGTAAGATAGATACTGCCTACAGGAAAATTAAAGAGACCTTTGGAGAAAAGAGAACCACTTGTATGATTATCAAGAGCTCAGATGGAAACCCAGTTCTAAGCAAAGAAGGGTAAGCAGAGAGGTGGAAGGATTATATAGAGGGTCTATACAAGGGCGATGTACTTGAGGACAATATAATGGGAATGGAAGAGGATGTAGATAAAGATGAGATGGGAGATATGTTACTGCGTGAAGAGTTTGACGGAGCACTGAAAGACCTGAGTCGAAACAAGGGCCCGGGAATAGACAACATTCCATTAGAACTACTGACGGACTTGGGAGAGCCAGTCCTGACAAAACTCTACCATCTGGTGAACAAGATGTATGAGACAGGCGAAATACCCTCAGACTTCAAGAAGATATAATAATTCCAATCCCAAAGAAAGCAGGTGTTGACAGATGTCTAAATTACCGAGCTATCAGTTTAATAAGTCACAGCTGCAAAATACTAACGCGAATTATTTACAGACGATGGGAAAAACTGGTAGAAGCCGACCTCGGGGAAGATCAGTTTGGAATCCGTAGAAATATTGGAACACGTGAGGCAATACTGACCTTACGACTTATCTTAGAAGAAAGATTAAGGAAAGGCAAACCTACGTTTCTAGCATTTGTAGACTTAGAGAAAGCTTTTGACAATGTTGACTGGAATACTCTCTTTCAAATTCTAAAGGTGGCAGGGGTAAAACATAGGGAGCGAAAGGCTATTTACATATTGTACAGAAACCAGATGGCAGTTATGAGTCGAGGGGCATGAAAGGGAAGCAGTGGTTGGTAAGGGAGTGAGACAGAGTTGTAGCCTCTCCCCGATGTTATTCAATCTGTATATTGAGCTAGCAGTAAAGGAAACAAAAGAAAAATTCGGAGTAGGTATTAAATTCCATGGAGAATAAATAAAAACTTTTGAATTTCGCCGATGACATTGTAATTCTATCAGAGACAGCAAAGGACTTGGAAGAGCAATTGAACGGAATGGACATTGTCTTGAAAGGAGGATATAAGATGAACATCAACAAAAGCAAAACGAGGATAATGGAATGTAGTCGAATTAAGTCAGGTGATGCTGAGGGAATTAGATTAGGAAATGAGACACTTAAAGTAGTAAAGTAGTTTTGCTATTTGGGGAGCAAAATAACTGATGATGGTCGAAGTAGAGAGGATATAAAATGTAGACTGGCAATGGCAAGGAAAGCGTTTTTGAAGAAGAGAAATTTGTTAACACCAAGTATAGATTTAAGTGTCAGGATGTCGTTTCTGAAAGTATTTGTATAGAGTGTAGCCATGTATGGAAGAGAAACATGGACGATAAATAGTTTGGACAAGAAGAGAATAGATGCTTTCGAAATGTGGTGGTACAGAAGAGTTCTGAAGACTAGATGGGTAGATCACATAACTAATGATGAAGTATTGAATAGAATTGGGGAGAAGAGGAGTATGTGGCACAACTTGACAAAAAGGAGGAACCGGTTGGTAGGACATGTTCTGAGGCATCAAGGGATCACAAATTTAGCATTGGAGGGCAGCGTGGAGGGTAAAAATCATAGAGGGAGACCAAGAGATGAATGCGCTAAGCAGATTGAGAAGGATGTGGGTTGCAGTAAGTATTGGGAGATGAAGAAGCTTGCACAGGATAGGGTAGCATGGAGAGCTGCATCAAACCAGTCTCAGGACTGAAGACCACAACAACAACAACAACAACATTCGAGACACATTAAAAAATCTTTTATATTGCGAAAGAGAATCAAATGTAATAAATGTAAACTATCACTTTAGTTTGTTACGAGAAGTTCATTGATTTATATTTTATTAGTACCCTCTATGATGAAGGAGTGCGAGCAGACATACAGTTTTTATCACTGTTGCAGATGTTCTTCAGCGTGCCTGTATCCTTCAGTAGCATATGAAAACATTCAGCTTAAGTTTCATAATAATTCAAACTAGTAACTAACCCTGCTTTCGTAGTTTCTGTCACTAACTGTTTCTTGTTACTGCTCCATACATTGCTCATTTGGGAAAATAGCCTTTCAGTACCAGCATACCGATAAAAGCGAAATGGACGTGTAGTTTGTGATAAATCGTTTCATAATTGTTAAAACTGGAGCAAATAGGTGTCCCGAGTTACGTTTGCAAAAATTCGGGACAGAACTAAAAAAAATCAGGACTGTCACGAAAGAGAGGGTTGGAGGAGGGATATGTGGCATCTGCAGCATGTCTAAGCGATATTCCAGTACTTTGTCTGGCCTAGCGTGTCCTCGTTAAGCTGTGCTCTTGCTGCTCTGATGCGAGATCACAGTTCGACGGGTTCGGCAGGACCTGGGTGTCAGGTCTAACCATTCCACGCTCTATGCCAACTGCTGGGGTGGGGGGTGGGGGGTGTCGGGAAGGGGGCGGAGGGGGGGGGGAAGTCAAGAACTAACATGGGAAAACGAGATAAAGAAAACTGTAGGTATGTGTGAACATTATGCCCCAAACCGCACACATCTACCTATTCCCATTTCTGCTAGTTAACTGAAATATATTTGTGCTTATGACTGTGCGAGTACGCTCACAGTTTATTTGAACATGACTACAAGATGTTATAATGTAATACAGTTCAGCATTTTTAAGATGTTACTTTAACACTGTGTCTGCTCGCTGTGTGCTAGAGCCGACGCGATTTGATTCCCGGTAACTTCGAATCGCTTTTACCAGCCAGCCGGAGTGTTTTTTACGCGGTTTCTCCACATTCGGCTAGGCGAATGCAGAGCTGGTTAACCATTTCAATCTCATTGAACGATACATACATGTTTAAAAAACGAAAAACGTATCATATATGAACACAGTTACGCAGACACATTTCAACAGACGAAAGTCAGCCGTAAGAGATAATCTGAGTTGCATCGTCACGATTATTGTGTTTCAATTGTTGTAAGAAATACAAAATTTGGAATTTATAAATTTATTTTGTTCGTTTGTACCGTTTAAATGGAAACAAAGAATATTCCACGTGGTTCTGATGTACCAGAAGACTGAAAACAAAAAAGCTAAAAAGTTACTGCAGAGCACACAGACTGCTGGAGTGGTAGGAGTAAGCCCGGTTGAGGATACAAAATGTATTTAAAACTTTATTTTTAAAATCACAGCTCTGAAGCGAGTTCTTTCGAGGGCTGGACATGTTTGTACAGGGAGGAGGAACCAGCTGAAGTCGAAGAAGATGGACCAGATGGCGTTTTTAAATGACAGTCAAAAGTACAACGTGAAACAAACAATCTGCGGTACCGCCATATGATACCTATGGTTTGGTTTAAATTGTTAAGACTTCTTTTGTAACGGAAATGTGTTTAAATATTTATCACTTTCATTAAACATCAGTACATGTCTATGCATTTTGTGTTTTATAAAATCGATCAAAAGTACTTAGAAACCCAATGTTCCGAAATTTTAACTTTCCCCTAAGCTGATTAACTGAAATATATTTGTGCTCATAATAAATCGGAGTGAGTACCCTCACATCTTATTAGAACATGACTACAAGATGTTATAATGTAATTCACCTGAATAATTTTAGGTGTGATTTCAAAAGTGTTTGCTTTGTGCCAGACTCGGGAAGGCGAGAATCGTCTCAATTTGATTACCCGTCGCTTCGAATCGTTTTTATCAGCCAGCCTGAGTGTGAGTTTTACGTGGTTTCTCTACACTCGTCTAAGTGAATTCTGGGCCTCATTTGCACGATACACAAACGCTTATAACACGAAAAACGTATCTACGTTTTATCACTATTCCGTAGACACATTTCAACACACATGGGACAACCTTTAGAAGTAATCTTCAGTTCCATCGCCAAGATTATTGTGATTAGATTGTTGAAAGAAGGTGTATAGTTTGAAATTTACAAATGTATTTTTTTCATTTGTATCGCTTAAATGGAAACAAAGTGATTGTGATGTACCAATAAGCCTGATGGAATCAAAGATGCCTCCACTAATATTTAAATGTATTTATACTCATGGGAGAAAACATATGACTTAGACTTGATCGTCAAAATAAATTCAATGCGATATAAATTATCGCGAGGATGATTCATTTTATGAAACTATATTAATTAAGGAAATTTAAAGGAAATTAACGAATGATGACAAACCTGTTTCACGAAGAAATATTTCGCACAAGTGAGACTCTATGCTTAAAGTACAAGAGATCAAGTTATCAGCAAAAAACTAATAAAATAACAGTTGTATCTTATGTCGTTTATGTTCACGTCGCGCCAACAGTTACCGAAAAAGAATTATCGATGGTGGGTGCCAACCGACGGGAAGAGGGAGACAGAGCTTCAATAAATTTATATTAAAATAGTTAATTGAGAAAAAACTTTTAATATAACACATTAAAATACTAATTAATTTCTCCTAGCGTCATACAGCTTCTTAACGACATACAGGTAGTCCCAAAAATATGTCTTTGTGAATTTTAATAGGTATGATAGTACTTGTAAAACATAAAACGAAACGTGTGGGACGCACGCAATATCTGATTTATGCATGAGTAGTTCATTTCAGCTAAGTTGCTAACAATTTTATTGCGCTTTAAATGATATGAAGTGTTGTGTGATTTTTCTCAAAGATAGCTGCTCTTTACACTCCGTAGTATTATCTACACTCCTGGAAATGGAAAAAAGAACACATTGACACCGGTGTGTCAGACCCACCATACTTGCTCCGGACACTGCGAGAGGGCTGTACAAGCAATGATCACGCGCACGGCACAGCGCACACACCAGGAACCGCGGTGTTGGCCGTCGAATGGCGCTAGCTGCGCAGCATTTGTGCACCGCCGCCGTCAGTGTCAGCCAGTTTGCCGTGGCATACGGAGCTCCATCGCAGTCTTTAACACTGGTAGCATGCCGCGACAGCGTGGACGTGAACCGTATGTGCAGTTGACGGACTTTGAGCGAGGGCGTATAGTGGGCATGCGGGAGGCCGGGTGGACGTACCGCCGAATTGCTCAACACGTGGGGCGTGAGGTCTCCACAGTACATCGATGTTGTCGCCAGTGGTCGGCGGAAGGTGCACGTGCCCGTCGACCTGGGACCGGACCGCAGCGACGCACGGATGCACGCCAGGACCGTAGGATCCTACGCAGTGCCGTAGGGGACCGCACCGCCACTTCCCAGCAAATTAGGGACACTGTTGCTCCTGGGGTATCGGCGAGGACCATTCGCAACCGTCTCCATGAAGCTGGGCTACGGTCCCGCACACCGTTAGGCCGTCTTCCGCTCACGCCCCAACATCGTGCAGCCCGCCTCCAGTGGTGTCGCGACAGGCGTGAATGGAGGGACGAATGGAGACGTGTCGTCTTCAGCGCTGAGAGTCGCTTCTGCCTTGGTGCCAATGATGGTCGTATGCCTGTTTGGCGCCGTGCAGGTGAGCGCCACAATCAGGACTGCATACGACCGAGGCACACAGGGCCATCACCCGGCATCATGGTGTTGGGAGCGATCTCCTACACTGGCCGTACACCACTGGTGATCGTCGAGGGGACACTGAATAGTGCACGGTACATCCAAACCGTCATCGAACCCATCGTTCTACCATTCCTAGACCGGCAAGGGAACTTGCTGTTCCAACAGGACAATGCACGTCCGCATGTATCCCGTGCCACCCAACGTGCTCTAGAAGGTGTAAGTCAACTACCCTGGCCAGCAAGATATCCGGATCTGTCCCCCATTGAGCATGTTTGAGACTGGATGAAGCGTCGTCTCACGCGGTCTGCACGTCCAGCACGAACGCTGGTCCAACTGAGGCGCCAGGTGGAAATGGCATGGCAAGCCGTTATACAGGACTACATCCAGCATCTCTACGATCGTCTCCATGGGAGAATAGCGGCCTACATTGCTGCGAAAGGTGGATATACACTGTACTAGTGCCGCCATTGTGCATGCTCTGTTGCCTGTGTCTATGTGCCTGTGGTTCTGTCAGTGTGATCATGTGATGTGTCTGACCCCAGGAATGTGTCAATAAAGTTTCCCCTTCCTGGGACAATGAATTCACGGTGTTCTTATTTCAATTTCCAGGAGTGTATTTGCACGCACCCCACGTTCTCCGGTTTCGGCTATACAAGTACTGTCGTAGCTATTAAAAATTCCCGGGCACAAATTTTGAGGACTATCTGTACCACGTAAGGAACCTCTACGGGGCTAGGAGAGGTTATTTAATACTTTGTAGTTGGCAGAGAAGAGAGATTCGTGGTAGGCTGCATCAATCCAGTCAGAAGTAATGAATTTTGGAGCTACTAAAACGGCTGACTAGTAACATTTTCTTTGGCAGTGTTAATGTTGGTACACTATCCGATCACTATGTAATATTGAAATGAATGAAAATGAACAGACCAACACCACAGAGCTGAGGTGATGAGCAATCAGCAACATCAGATTCATCCTTCTTCTTCAGCTTCTTGCAACTGCACGGTGTGTCCCCCCCCCCTCCCCCCCCCTCCCCCGTTTCTGCACCCTCTTGGGAACCAGTTCATATTTAAAAATACGCTAGGCTGTTCCCACCGGTTGTATAAAAACTGTACATTCTTCAACTATAGCAGTTGTTTATGTCCGGTATAATTTACATTGGGCACAGCTTTAATTGCATCCTATATGGCGAGAGTCCTCATAAGTGTTTGTACTAAAACATGTTATTGGAGGACGGGAATATTGCAAACTGTCCTTGAGTACAGAATGTCTTGGAATTGGACTCGTTGGCGCACAATGACTGGATGGCTGCCCTTGTCGAACAGAGGTATGATACTCGTATTTGCCCACATTAAAAGCCGTTTCAAGAGAATGTGAACAGTAGCCATTTCTTGCGACTGTTTATGGGTCCATAAAGTCGTGATATTTAGCAGGTATCCCCGATGGAATGTAGGCGATGACTTTGTAGTTGTCGTGTCAAATGATTTATAACTCAATCACTTCAGGAGGCCTCTCTCAACAAGGCAGACAAAAGAGCGTACAATGTGTAACGAAACGATACTGGAAAACTTTGAACGATCATAGAGGGTGTTTTGAGAAATCGACTGAGGATAGACTCCAATGTCTAGAAGCATTTCCATGATTATAACAGAGCGTTGAAGTTATAGGGGGTAACTTTTGTTGATAGGTCAGATATTTTGACGGGAAATATGGATATTTACGCTCACAGGCTACTAGCAAAACACCTCACAATGAGCCTTTCAGCATTCAGAGGATTAGACAATGTCAAACGTCTTCATGCCCTCTACAACAGTACTTTGAGACCGCTAAGCAATAGGCGTTAGCGTACTTAGTAAACAATGCAAAATACAGACTGACCTACCGGAAGGCTTTAGCTCTTTATAACGTCAAAACTATGTCGTGTCATTACACGGGGTTCCGGACACTGGCATCATGTCCTTAATTAGCTCGTGAAGGCACCCTCTACAACCACACAGCCAGTATTATTTTACTACAAGCGGTGTATTAACATTTTATGATTCATTACCCAGCCATAACGATTCTGCCTCAAAATAACGTCTGTATAATGCGTATATGAACGAACACAAGAGCCCACTTTCTAACGTCTCGGATGGCGCTTTATTCTCCGTTATACACTGCTTCTTTTTGAAATGACAGTGCTACATCCGTGCTCTAAAAACTACAATACAAAGGGACAGGAATATTGCCCGTACATCGTAAATATATAACTCCTCTGTTGTCATCCAAATCCGATTTGTTGGTTTATAAGGATAACTCATCGCATCTGCTACAGGTTTTCGCATTCTAAACATGAAGGAAACATTGGTCTGTAGCTCTGCATACAAGATGAAGTAACATTGTGTGCAAAAGCAATGTGGATGACTATTTGGGGTCTCCCATCTCATGATATTTGAATTATGCGGCCACGGGTGTTATTGATATACCTACTGTGGATCTTTTGATTTCTATGGGTAACGGACTAGGGGTGCAGTGGACATTGCAGACTTTCAGGAAATAACAGACGTTGTGTCAGACTCACGGTCGCGAAATGTTGTGCTGCTCAGTGCCTTAGGCTGCTGCGGCGAAGCGGTTGCCGGTCAGAACACCAGAGAATTGTGATTGGGTTTAGAAATCACTGACATCTCAGAGCACAACTCCAGATGACGAACACGGACTATTATTAGGAACTATATCGACATACTACAAGATTAGGGGAAACCTACTTGCTGAAGAGTGAAACAATACTGCTTCCTTGCGAAAGCAATATATCCAAATGCTATGCACAGTAGTGGGAAACAATTTTATTTGTAATTTCGGTGTTACCAGATGACGGAAGTCAGCAACTATGAGTGTTTAACGACTCCGGTATCTCTGCGGGAAACAGGAACAGTTCGACAAAAGAAAACTTGGCCTTGAAAATTTGTTGTTGTCACTAGCAACATTCAGGTTTTTTAGGAAGACTGTCGAAATGTATACAATGAGAAAAGTATGTTTTCTCGAGCTGCAGATAAGGACATGTCTCAATGCAAGGATTTTAATTAGGAAAGGACATGGCCCCTTTCCTTCTCCTCATTGTACATTCCTAACTGGGAGTTCTATCTCTAATTACGTCGTGCGCTGGACCGTGTGCCCCGAAACACATGTGCCTCCACAAGGATTGTTTTCTATGGTCAGATCGCCATCTTTCTTGCTTTACAGATTCAGAAATATTCCGATCCCGACGTTCCTTGACGGGGCACGGACTTAATAACACATTGTGACCTTTCGAGGTTCCGCTGCCCTTCAGTTTTCATAGATGCTCACAACAGCAGCACGCGAATGACAGCAGCACCACCGTTTCAGATATGATCGGCGCACGCAATAAATCTGCCCCTAGTCAAACTCGTTTGTGTGAGTGGATTCCTATACTGCCCGTGACGTCACTAAAGCCCGTAACGCCGCTGCAGTGATTTTCCATTCTTCTCTGGGTGTCATCGACTTCCCGACCGTGGAATTTGCAACCTGTCACATCAATGTGGTGTTTCTACCACAAGTATTAGCCGTGGCTTTTGCGACGGGCAAAGGAAGCCGCAACAATGGGAGAGACTCAGGTCGGAAGTACCGCAGCGCAAAACTGGTTGATTTTAGCCATGGATTTCCCGCCCGTTTTGTAATACCAGCGTCCCTTCACATTTTACGCACATAGTACCTAGGAATATTTAAGTACTTTTTATTTAATTTTTTAAATTTTATGCCGATTAAAAGAAACTTCCCCCGTAGCAGTGGCATTTATATTCTTGTTTTTACCAAATATTAGACTGTTGGTTTCCGAAAGTAGAATGGTTACCGAGGGTGTGGTTCGACAGATACATTAACAGTACAGTTTACATTGCTGAGAGCGAATCGAACAGCAATGCTTTTATAATCTCGATTGTTAAACAAATATTTGACTGTTTATTTACCAATGTGTTACCGCTGCCCTGCCTGCTGGATAGCTAAATAATTTAAACAGCATTTTCCTTCTACTTATCAAGCTGTATAAAACTGACTTAATTATGTCCATATTCCTTACGCAAATGAGTACTACGTTTAACCATGGTCGTCTCTATAACGCACTTTCACAAATCCTTGTTACTCTAGTGTGTAATTTATACCTGCTGATTGGTGGGAGGCACGCGGCTGCTCGCGTTGTCATGACTGAAACCCAAGCCAGCAAACATTCCCCCAATCACTACCCGATGGTACACCGTGGCCATCGACCAACTTTTGTCTACGGACTGTGTGTATCCGGGAAAATAATCCGATTTGATACAAAGGTCCGGGCTTTTCGAAGTTTTTGTCGGGGCTCGGCAATTTAAGCGGTGGCAGGCCTACCTCAGCGATGCGTTAGAGTTATTACTAAGTGTTAATGGCACTTGGAACAACTTAATCCAATACAGAATAAGAATCAGTTTTAAACGACGAAAAGAAACATTACTCCATTCATTACATAGTTAAATGATCGTGTATAATCACTGTTTTAGCTTTGGTGTACCCCATGAGGTATGTTTTCACATATCCCTTGGGTTTGGGCTACCCTCTGGTGGTATAATGTAGTACTGCTTTAGTTCAACTGATGAAAGTACTGTAGGTCTGTTGCACCCAAAGGAATGAATGGATGGCTCCATCAACTAACAAGGGGAGGCCGCCAATTGTGAAATTCAGATTCGATTCATACTGCGCATAATAAAAGCTCATGGCCAGAGGTGTAATGTGGCAAAGCACCAAGATGCACTTCTCAGCCGTTGGCGAGAAAATCGACAGTTAAAAGAAACCGTTGCGGTGAAATACTTTCTACGATTAATAATTTTCCACAGCGTCGTGGCGCGTTCGGGTTTGTAATGCTAAGGTCGCCGGATCGAATCTCGCACCATGCACTTTTTTTTTTTTAGTATTTGTTTTTTGTAATTCAAATGTGTATAATCACTGTTTTAGCTTTGGTGTACCCCATGAGGTATATATATATATATATATAAAATTCCCGGCAACCAGTTGCAACAATTATAAATATAATAAGTTGTTGAAAGTCGTTTGTCGTGGAAAAACTCGCGACTTCCAACATCATTATTTTTTCCGCAAACAAAGTTGTATTTCACAAATATTATTAATTGTCTTCATAATGTTAACCACGTATAGTTAACGGAAGACGTAGAAACGATATTCCGAAACAAATACGTATAGCGTAAGTCAAACGTTCGAATTAGAATAGGGACCCCACGAACACAAATTCGCTGTGGCAAGTATGAAATATAAACTCCGTTACTCGCTCGTTACACTTGAAGGACAGATGTTGAATGGGCCGAGACGAGCCGCCGCCTAACAGCGTAGTAGCCTGCTAACTTCGAAAGAAGGTAGATGCGGTCCCTAGCGCAACTTATAACATCGTCGAAAATCAGTGAGGGCGGGAGAGCTTTGGTACATCCTGTTAAAAAAACGGAAAAATGGAGGCGGTACAATTGGAGAGCGATCCGCCTTCACCAGTATGCATAAGCAATTCATTAATAGTTTATATATATATATATATATTTGAATTACAAAAATCTAATAATAAAAAAACTGCATGGCGCGAGATTTGACCCGGCGACCTTCGGATTACGAACCCGAGCGCTTACCGCTGCGCCACGACGCTGTGGAAATCTATTAATCGTAGAGAGTATTTCACCGGAATGGTTTCTTTTAACTGTCGATTTTCTCGACAACGGCTGAGAAGTGCATCTTGGTGCTTTGCCACATTACACCTCTGGCCATGAGCTTTTATAATGCGCAGTATGAATCCAATCTGAATTTCACAATTGGCGGCCTCCCCTTGTAAGACACTAAAACTGGTTTCAGCTAAAAGAATTAATACATGTTTCAAACGATAGAAAAACTAACGACTGTTTCTATTTGAAAAGAAAAAATGAATACTTCAGCCAGTATCCAAAGCTATAAGGATGTCGAAGATTTTCAGTCGGTTGCTCCCACAGACTGCTTTCACTTGAAAAAAAAAAAATTATATATAATAATCGAACCGATATGTACAACCGCTGTCGAATGAATAGATTGTTTTACAACAACCGGGTGGATCAATTGTTTTTATTCGGTTGTTCTTATCGCCAGTTACATACTAAAAGTTTATCTGCTAAGGCCCCTCTACAGATGCTACAAGCCTTTAATAGGAATTGTGAAACGCTCTGTATACTGGGCTTCATTCTAGGTTTTTACCGTGTCTCATTCTAAGTAACTTAGTCATTTCTTCATTTTATTGTTACTATTACTATTATTATTATTATTGAACAAATGCGAAGTACATACATATACACTGCGCAACCAGAACATTATAACCACTGCTATCGATATTAACCTCCAGGTGATAGCAGCGTCACCTGACGTGGAATGACTGTTAGTGAGACACACACATGGTGCATAGAGTATTAGTGCACGTGTCGCTCGTGTGTAGAGTAGGGAAGGAGCGCCATCTATCTGAGTTTGACTGAGAGCAGGCTGTGATGGCCCGGAGGTTCGCCATCAGCATTTCGGAAACTACACACCTTGTCTCGGCCATCCCTCATCACAGAAGTCGAACCTCGTAAGCTGGTCAGATTGGTAAAACAGAACAGGTGACGAACTGTGGCGGAACTAACTTCAGACTTTAATCCTGGGTAGAATAACTTACAAATACGTACGACCACACAGTGCACCACAGTCGACGACCCGTGCATGTGCCAATGTTAAAACCACAACACCAGCAACTGCGACTGAAATGGGCACATGACCATCGGCAATGGACGTCGGTGCAGTTCAAATGGTTCAAATGGCTCTGAGCACTATGGGACTTAACTTCTGAGGTCACCAGCCCCCTAGAACTTAGAACTACTTAAACCTAACTAACCTAAGGACATCACACACATCCATGCCCGAGGCAGGATTCGAACGTGTGACCGTTGCGGTCGCGCGGTTCCAGACTGTAGCGCCTAGAACCATTCGGCCACTCCGGCAGGCGTCGGTGGAGTGGCAGAGCGTTACGTGGTTTGATGAAACCGGATACGTTCTTCGTCTTGCCAATGGGAGGGAACGATCCGTCGTCTTCAGGGGGAACCGCCTCTTGACATCCGTACTGCAGGACAGAAAGATGCTGGCAGCGGCTCCATTATGCTCTGGGAACTTTTACGTGGATATCCATGGATCCAGTGGAGCTTGTGTAAGGCTAAAAATGGTTCAAGTGGCTCTGAGCACTATGTGACTTAACATCTGAGGCCATCAGTCCCCTACAACTTAGAACTACTTAAACCTAACTAATCTAAGGACATCACACACATCCATGCCCGAGGCAGGATTCGAACCTGCGACCGTAGCAGTCGCGCGGTTCGGGACTGAAGCGCCTAGAACCGCTTGGCCATCGCGGCCGGCTTGTGTAAGGCACCATGACGCCCAAGGTTATCGTACACTGATTGTAGACTACGTACATCCCTTCATGACGATCATGCTTCCCAACGGCAGTGGCATTTTTCAACAAGATAATGCACCATGCCACAAGGCCAGGAGTTTGATGGAGTGGTTCAAGGAACATAGTGGTGAATTGTAATTGATGTGCTGCCCCCCACCCTCCCCCCAACTCCCCAGATATAAACCCGATCGAACACATCTGGGATAAGACTGATCATGACGTCAGAGTTTTAGCACCCTCCCCGGATTTAATGGAAATTAGTTGTCTTGAGCGTGCAAATGTGGTGCCAACTCCCGCCAGCGACCTACCAAGGGATGCGTGTCAGTATAGGTAAAACTCGAGTCAAAGCACCCGCTGCGCCCCTCAAGCATTTCAGCTCTCTAAATAAATAGATAAACTGTTGTGACATTCAGTAAAGCACGAATCACCACGTCTTATGTGAGTCGCCTAGTGTTTAGTTACTTGGTCCAAGGCTGAATGAAAATTGTGAAAGACACACGACGAGATGGGTCTGTCTAAATGATAAATAAATACGTAGGCCTGTCTATTCCTGTTACAAACCGTAATACAAGATGTAAAAGATATTGTTCATATATGCCTTTAATATGTTACGCAACAATAGTTACTGTTATGTGTAACTGTGACTACAATAATCTCTAATCTGATTGACGCTTCGGCTGTCTATATTTATTTATGACTTGAACTTATAAGTTTCCCGGGGGATATTTTATTAGCAATGATTTTTAAATCTACACTGCGATGAGGGATGCTTAAGGGGAGTTAGAATGGAAAACTTTTTCACATTTTCGGATTTTTATCTCATTATACAATTTGTAATTTTCCGAATAAAATGATTTATACAGCACTTATAAACTCACATGGGAAGTATTTCATTTAATTTTTTTAAATAAAATCCACACCGGTTGAAAATATTAAAATTCTTACGTGCATTACTTCAGTATCTAATAAAATTGGTAATTTGTATGTAGAAAGCTGTGGAATGCTGTGTTATAAGGGTTAAATTACGTTTTTGTATTCATCTCCAGAAGAGGATGGGCACCAGGTTCAGGAAGTTGAAACAAAGTTTGAGACACAAGAATATTTCTGATGGTAAAACCATAACAGGCAGGCTTACGTCGGCCGCGGTGGTCTAGCGGTTCTAGGCGCCCAGTCCGGAACCGCGCGACTGCTACGGTCGCAGGTTCGAATCATGCCTCGGGCATGGATGTGTGTGATGCCCTTAGGTTAGTTAGGTTTAAGTAGTTCTAAGTTCTCGGGGACTGATGACCACAGGTGTTAAGTCCCATAGTGCTCAGAGCCATTTGAACCATTTGAAGGCAGGCTTACAGACAAAATGATTGATGAACTACAGCAGTATTATGGGACGGCCATTACAAATAATAATTAATAATAAGGATTTGTTGAAAGTGAAGCAGGCAGTATTGGCTACCTTCTTCCACAGACTGTCAACTGATGATAAACCAGTACACCACCTTTGCCCACCTGGACCTGATTCATGGTGCAATTACATGTCCCTTTCTCAAACAGTTCATACAGCCATAAACATTCCAGCCCAGCAGCAGTCATGGATATCATAAAATCTATTTACAGAGACCTGGCAAATCCTGAATTATTGAAGAAGTGTCTGCATGGTCGCCGGCCGCGGTGGCCGTGCGGTTCTAAGCGCTGCAGTCCGGTATCGCGGGACTGCTACGGTCGCAGGTTCGAATCCTGCCTCGGGCATGGATGTGTGTGATGTCCTTAGGTTAATTAGGTTTAAGTAGTTCTAAGTTCTAGGGGACTGATGACCTAAGATGTTAAGTCCCATAGTGCTCAAAGCCATTTGTCTGCATGGTCAGTCTCAAAAACCCAATGAGTCGTTCAGTAATCTTATATGGACTCGCTTACCAAAAAATGTTTTTGTTAGAATGAAGACACTAAAGTGGGGGATTAGTGATGCTGTTACTGCTTTTAATGATGGAAGTATTGGTTGCTTTTAGTGATGACAACATTGGCAGGGTGAAAGTGGTACAGCATATGGGAATTAATACTGGAGCAAACTGCAACAGAGAATTTGAACGGATGAACACGGTTAGCATTGATAAAGCAGAGTATGCAGCACGGTTAGCCACTAAGGAATCCAGAAAAAAGGAGAGAAGAAAAAACTTGGAAAAAGATCAAGAGTATGATATAGAGTACGGCGCAGGATGCTACTGAGTGTCAAAAAAAAAAATAAATAAAAAAAATTGAGCTTTTATTAAGTGAGTTACAGTCTTTTGAAACTTTAGAAGCCGTTCAAGAAAATTTACAATTTCTGTTGCATTTTCCCTAAATCTCAGAAACCGCTTCGTGTAGAGCATTCAGATTTTCAGGGAGTAGTAACATACATATCCTGATACTATTGAACTAAAAAAACGACATAATGTTATGTATAATTATTATTTAGGATAACGTACAAAAAGTACACAAAAGTTTAACCGTGTGATTAAAAAACTGGATTTCCGAAAGCAGTGGCCGAAATGCAAGTATTGTAGTTCAGTAGACTCGGAACCTACAGTTTAATGTCCAGCAAAAGTTTCATGTAAATGGCTTCAGTGGTTCCTGAAATACAGGGAAAGCGAGTCACCAAATTTAACATTGTCGGGATAGGGCGTTCCAACTCCCCTTAAAGGAAGTCGAAGGTCCATATCTGCTGCGATGTTGCACTTCATAGCACCGTTCAGATCGGGTGTACCGGTGTTTCCGTATTAACATTCGTCTCATTGACTTTTGATGACTTTTAGCTGATATACAGCAGATATACAGGGTACGGTCCGTGTCCCATTATGAAATGGATCATGCCTCTACTTGGGTTCATGTATTACTACTTCTTGCGTTCTCGAATGCCAGGGCACAACTTGTAAAAGCGACGGATATAGTCCTCATTGTCCTAGGCCCTCTAGCACGTACACGTTGTCCCGAACTTCAGCTACACATTATTCGTGGTTTGTTCCCAAGTGATTTGCCTCACGTTTTCAGTGCCACACTCTCGCGAGCATAACATGCAGCTCATTACTTGAAAATTATGAGGGCAGGCCGTATTACCGGACGTTTTAACAACACTTCCAATGCTGTTGTAGCAAATGTTCGTGCGTATCTTGATACAACACTTCGCATTATACGTCTAAGTTGTGCATACGCACATTGGTAGCGCACCTTCTGAGCCTACACATTTGCTGTGGAAGCGGTAATAACACTATGGTATAGACTAACTCTCACAGCTATGATTTATACGTCAGAGTTGCAACTCAGGCCAACTTGCACATGATTTCGTAAGCTTTCTCGGTTACCTTACTGATATGCGGTGAGAAATTTGTTTTCAACTTTTTTTGAGCCATCAGTCTTCTGGCTGGTTTATGCGGTCCGCCACGAATTCATCTCCTGCGTCAACCTCTTCATTTTAGAGTACCACTTGCACCATATGTCCTCAGTTATTTGCTGGATGAATTCCACTCTCTGTCTTCCACTAAAGTTTTTACCCTCTACAGATACCTCTAGTACTGTAGAGTTATTCCCCGGTGTATTAACGGATGTCCTATCCTCCCTTCCTCTTGTCAGTGTTATCCACACATTCCTTTCCTCGCCGATTTTGTGCAGAGCTTCCCCATTCCATAGCTTATAAGTCCACTTAACTTTTAACATTTTTCTGTAGCACCGCATCTCAAATGCATCAATTCTATTCTCACCCAGTTTGTCCAAAGTCCATGTTTCACTACCATACCTTGCTGTGCTCCCAACATACATTCTCAGAAACATCTTCCTCAAATTAAGGCCCATGTTTAACGCTAATAGACTTCTTTTCCAACGAATGTCCTTCTTGCCAGTGCTAGGCCTTTTTATGTTCTCCTTGCTACGTCCATCATGAGTTATTCTGCTGCCTAGGTTGCAAAATTCCTTAACTTCATCTACTTCATGGCCACCTATTTTGATGTTTAGATTCCAGCTGTTCTCTTTCTGCCACTTCTCATTACTATTACGTTGTTCCGGGTTATTCCCAATCCATACTGTTCCCCCCATTAGATTCAACAGATCTTGTAAATTTTCTTCACTTCCACTGAGTATAGCAATATCGTCAGCGAAACTTATCCTTTCACCCTGGATTTTAATCCAATTCTTCAATCTTTCTTTTATTTGCCCTTTATTGTTTATTCGATTCATAGATTGAGCGGTAGGGGCGAGTTACTGTAGTCCTGTTTTGCATACTGTTTGTACCGGCAACTCCGTTTTGTTTACAGCCCTAAATATCTACACACTTGATTTTGCGAATGGCACTTACTGCTAATTTGAGAGCAGGATTTCTATCTTTAACTAATCTTTTCTTTCTTTTTACGATGAGT
Organism: Schistocerca piceifrons; assembly: GCF_021461385.2. Lineage (NCBI taxonomy): Eukaryota > Metazoa > Arthropoda > Insecta > Orthoptera > Acrididae > Schistocerca > Schistocerca piceifrons. Next base: position 893,769,513 of record NC_060138.1, on the reverse strand, counting down.
TAGGGGAATGGCATATAGAGTTATGTGATTTACAGCTAGCAGAACAATACTAAATTTAGGATACGGGAAATTAGAGCCATGATGAAAATATTTTAAGTATACACCAGTACCATTGTTCTGTTTGCAGTTACGTAATGCTAGTTAAACAGTTATGAGTTATGAAGGACATTTACTTCAGAAAACTGACTGCATACTTTGTCTTTCACAGTCTGTTGTCGGTAGTTCATTATTTATTACCAGCTTAAGATTGTAAGTATTCAACAAAATTAATACCAACTCCTTCCTTGATATTAATCTACCACCATCACTAAAATATCTGATAAATGAGACCCTACGTTTTATCTATCTCGCCTGGTGTGAATCTCTTGCTTATTGCTTCTGAGTACCCTTCTCCAGTGTACCACTCAATTATCACGTCTACAGAATTCTCACACCGAACTTTACGCTATTGGTTGCAACGGAATTTGTTATTAGATTCGCCACAGGCGAGCGGAAAGCTTTCAGAGTCTACTCTGAACTTTTGCCTCTGGGCTCAAATTAGTTTACGGTGCAGATATCAACCTGCTCTTGAGAGCTTTTAACTGATCGTCCATTGTCACCATGGAGACGAACAGTGTTACGTTCACACTAATTCCCCTTCATACGGCTGCTCTTCCTTGCTAATATAGCGCTCCGTCTAGAGCCATTACTTTTTTTTCTCCTGCGTACGAGTACTTGTATAAACTTGTCCCCGATGCATTCAACATTCGAGAACAATATACTATCATTCTAACGAGGCATTACAGTCTGAAATCTAAAGCTGATGTAGAAAACTGATTATCCTCTAATATATAATAAGAACAAGCACAATGATGGCACACTTAAAACTAACAGTAATACTGTAGCCAAGGCGGGCCTTAGTGGTGGATGCCAATGTGCCATAACAACTCACATATGGTAGGTAGCAGTACAAGCAGTTAATGGTTCACAAAGCGTGTCGGGTGGACGTAAAAACTGTGCAACCGTTGTCGCAACGCACAAACGGAGCAATTTATCTGACATCCAATAGTGCATTTTCATTGGCTTGCAGATAATGGATGGAAGCATTTCCGGTTCAAATGGCTCTGAGCACAATGGGACTTAACTGCTGAGGTCATCAGTCCCCTAGAACTTAGAACTACTTAAACCTAACTAACCTAAGGACTACACACACATCCATACCCGAGGCAGGAGGAAGCATTTCCGGAACGGCTAAGTTTGTAAACTATTCGCGTGCTCGTCCACAGCTCGTGGTCGTGCGGTAGCGTTCTGGCTTCCCACGCTCGGGTTCGATTCCCGGCGGGGCCAGGGATTTTCTCTGCCTCGTGATGACTGAGGGTTGTGTGATGTCCTTAGGTTAGTTAGGTTTAAGTAGTTCTAAGTTCTAAGGGACTGATGACAATAGATGTTAAGTCCCATAGTGCTCAGAGCCATTATTCGCGTGCTGCTGTGGTTAAAATATACCGTACACGGCAAGATGGTGCAATCCGAAATTGGCGCCACGGCCCGTAGATAATAGGGGTTAATGATGTCTGCGGAAATGTGTACTTTTGGTCGACCGAACGCCGAGATGAATCTAAGGCTACCAACGGGGTCTCCTCAACGAACGTTCAATGTGTGGTCCTCCGCATTATGCGCTTGGTTCATGCGCCCGTGCCTACTGGTGTTTACCGGCGACGAAGGTTGGAATTTGCCACGCTAGTACCGCAACTGGGTGTCCACTGACTGGCGACAGGTGACATTTCCAGGTAAGCCACGTTTTGTGTTCTATCAGACAGATGATGTTCTGGAGTTCTGGAAGCAAATACCGTGCGTCAAATTGTCGAGAGCTTCCAGGCAGGAGGAGGGAGTGTTACGGTCTAGGGAATGTTTTCGTGGCATTCCCTGGGTGATACCATCGTTCTGTAAGGCACAACGGATCAACACAAATATGCATCTGTCCTCGGGGACCACGTCCACACTCACATGCAGTTTGTTTTTCCTCTGCACGATGGCATCTACCAGCAGAACAATGCAACGTGTCACACAGCTAGCAGCGCGTGTGCGTGATTCGAAGAACAGCTGGGTGAGTTCACCATACTCCTCCGACCACCAGACATCGCGATTGAAACCCAATCGGGAACCAGTGGGATCACCTCTCTCGGGCATTGCGTGCCATGGATCCTCAACCGAGAAGCCTAGCGGAGCTGGGTACGGCACTGGAGGCGGGCTCGCTCCTCATTCCCGTCGTTATGCTCCGCAGCCTCACTGAGTCTCTTCCTGCGCGTCTCGCAACTGTCCGAACTGTAAAAGGTGGTTATTCTGGCTTTTCATAGGTGGTCACACTAATGTGAGTGAACAGTTTATAAATCAGAATGGCTAACGCTATTTAATTCTGGTGCAAGCGCCTTGATAGAATGATCTTTCGCTAGCTTCTGCACCAGGTGAGTGTGAAATTTAATACGCTGTTTGTGTTAACGAAAGAGAATAAAATCTGGTTGTACTACACGGTATGCACCTATCAAAAATTTATGAGTTCCTCCAGTATCAACCCTAACATCAGAGACTGTAGAGATTATGGACTAAAATGCACTGTCTAGTTTTCATACCGCAGTTAGGTGCAACACATTAGAGAATTTGGACATAAAAATGAATTATTATTATCTTCGTCTCTAAAAGGTAACTATGATAGTGTTATGGGTTTTCTCCC